>NC_057940.1:10275338-10467838 GCF_018555375.3 Anguilla rostrata | reverse complement strand
TCACATGCCCCGGACACGTGAGCCTGAGCCTACTGCACACCAGCCCGGGAGCACAGAGGAGAAGAGAGAGGAGGAGGGGGGGGGGGGGACCGCAGCGGCCACAGAGAGGGGGGGAGGGGGGAGGCGGAGGAGAACGGGAGAGACGGGGAAATAGGAAGAGAAAGAAAGAAAAAGGAGAGAGAGAGAGGGGGAGAGAGGAAAAATAGATAGGGCAGGGAAGGGGGAGGAGAACAAGAGAGAGAGAGACAGATAAAGAGAGAAAGAGAGAGGGAGTAGGAGTGAAGAGAGAGAGAGAGAGAGGAGAGAGAGAGAGAAGAGAGAGAAGGAGAGAAGAAGAGAGAGAGAGAGAGAGAGAGAGGGGTGGATAACAAGAGAGAGAGAGAGAGGGAGAGAGAGAGAGAGGGGGGGGTGGGATAGACAGAGAGATAGAGAGAGAGAGCGCTACACTAACTCTCCCAGCAGCAGGTGACAGTTCCTCATTTCCCTGCGCTCCTGACTGATTAAAGCTGCAGCTCCAGCCCATTAAGCGGCTCTGTTAATTATTAAGGCTGCTTGCATAATGCAGGGTCCTCCTGCTTTCCCACAGTACTTAGAGCCCAGCGGAGCGAGCGCGGCAGAGAGAGAGCGGCGGAGAGAGCCCAGCGGAGAGAGCGCGGCGGAGAGAGAGCCCAGCGGAGAGAGAGCCCGGCTGCCTATCGCACTGCCGGAGCAGGGCCACCATTAGCATCAGGCCGTAACAATCTATACAGGCTGTCACAGCAGGGCATTATGGGTCTGGAGCCCCGACTGTCAGCAGGGCATTATGGGTCTGGAGCCCTGACTGTCAGCAGGGCATTATGGGTCTGGAGCCCCGACTGTCAGCAGGGCATTATGGGTCTGGAGCCCCGACTGTCAGCAGGGCATTATGGGTCTGGAGCCCCGACTGTCAGCAGGGCATTATGGGTCTGGAGCCCTGACTGTCAGCAGAGCATTATGGGTCTGGAGCCCTGACTGTCATCAGGGCATTATGGGTCTGGAGCCCTGACTGTCAGCAGAGCATTATGGGTCTGGAGCCCTGACTGTCATCAGGGCATTATGGGTCTGGAGCCCCGACTGTCAGCAGGGCATTATGGGTCTGGAGCCCTGACTGTCATCAGGGCATTATGGGTCTGGAGCCCTGACTGTCAGCAGGGCATTATGGGTCTGGAGCCCTGACTGTCATCAGGGCATTATGGGTCTGGAGCCCTGACTGTCAGCAGAGCATTATGGGTCTGGAGCCCTGACTGTCAGCAGAGCATTATGGGTAGGGCAGCCCCGACACCATTATCAGGCCTCAGGAGGCCGGACAGACTGCTACCGTCAGACAGACAGACAGACTAACGCGCCCTTCTCCCCATGTCGTGCCGCTGCCTCGGCTCGCTGAACAGTGGCCTCCTGGGATACCGCACGCAGAACTACACTCGCACATTTCCCCAGCCCCTCCATATGACGGCTGTCAAAAAGCCGTGCGGTTCCGACTGGTTTAAAAACCGAAAGAAAAATTCCAAACCGGACGATTAGAAGACGGAGAATTATCTGCGCAGACAGCAGCTGGTCTAAGCTGTTTCCACACACACAACGTGCATTTTTATTGTTTTTTGAATGAAGACTGTTCGCTAAAAATGTCTAGATAACAGTGGCCAGTAGTCTAGCGGGCTCTCTGGATACCCAACACGCTGGGGGTGGAAACAGGCTCAGAGGAACTAGCGAACGGCTAGCGAATGGTGTCAACACTGTTACCACCGCAGGATGACCTGTCAAGTCTCGGCAGGCACGAGAAAAGCCTTCACTTCTTCCAGGAACCAACCTCACCCGCTGTGTGGCCAAAAAAAAGGCCAAAAAAAAGCTGAAGCCTCTTTCAGTTCAGCTGAACGCTTCCTGGGGAGAGCCCGGCAGCGATGGCATGCCGAGGGAACTTACTGGAAGGAGAGCGGCGCTCGTGACAGACTGGAAGCCTGGTTCACACTGACCGCTGGGCCAGCCAGGCGAGGGGAGGGGAGGGGAGGGGAGGAGGGGGCTGCCTCCAGGCTAAGGTCGCGGGGGGAGGGGTTCCACAGTCAGGTGTCACTGCCTGTGTCATGGAATAACACGTCACAAGGTCTGTGACGGCCAGTTACACGTTTCATCAGTCACGCACGCACGGACACACGCAAATGCACACACACGCGCACGCATGTATGCACACACACACACACACACACATGCACACGCACGCATGTCCTGCTCTTTCTGAGAATGGCAGCATTTTTAGAAGAGAATCTCCTGTGCCCACAGCAATAGTTATGTAATCCCATGCAAGATAAAAATGGCAGTTTAAAGTGGCTTATTTGCTAAAAGAATGATATTGCATTTGCTAAGCTATCATGCCAAAGCAGCGTGGTATCAGGACAGAACAGAGGCCAACTAATCTTTCACCTTCCAGGACTGTAGTTCCGTGAGAGTAACGTTAATTAGGGTCCTGAGTGAACCCCGGTCTCTGCGCTCCTTGGTTCCACGGGCCTGGGAAAACTCAATGAACAAGCTGTCTGGCTACATCGCGCTACTGATTTAGCCCATTCACCATCACCTCCCTGTCCGCGCTCAGTGAATGGCCAGCCGGCCCACCTACCGGCCAGACTGACACCTCAGGAACCGGCTCAGATAAGAACCCGAGTGCCGGACCACTGGAGCTACCGACGGAGAGACCGCTTCATTACAGGCGTCCTATAGTTAGAATAAGAGCGGAATTCCAGAGAGACGCGCGCGCCTTAAAATAAAGAGGAAAGTGTGTCGCCCATTTAAGGGAGCGTCACTGCAGGACTCCTTCATTTAAAGCGCACAGAGTTATCGGGCTGAACTTTGCGCAGGACTTCTGTAGAACGAAGTTTATGGCATGTCGCAAATCACAGGGAGAAAGGTTACACAGGAACAACATACTTCCTCATGGAGCAAAGCCACACCTCCTCCACTGTGCTGACATATTTAAAAAACTCATTCTATAAAAATGAAGAAGATATATCTGTGTTAAAGGCAAAGCGCTCCTGGTGCTTTTTTACTCTCACACAGCTTTGGCGCGTCTGGGTCCATTTTCCGTGCGGATGCTGATCAAAGCAGCAGACTGGAGCCCCGCGGCCCGCTTCCGCTCTCCGTTTCACGGGTGGCACCGGGGGCGAGGTGGGGGGTGGGGTGGGGGGGGATCCGGCCCCGTGTTGCATTTGGGCGATCCGAGCTTTATCCCGAGCCTCCGGTGCCACCGCCGCGCCGCCGGGAAGCGCGGCTAAAGCCGGAAGCAGCGGCGGGATTATCCTTCCACGCGGAAACCACGGGACTGCGTGCTCGGAAAGAGCCGGACGAACATGACATCTCACCCTGACTCAGCACGGGCATCACCCTCTACTCTCTCTCTCGCTTCTCCATCTCTACCACAACATCTCTCCGCTCCTCATCTAACTCTCTCTCTCTCCTCTCTATCTCCTCTCCCCCCCCCCATCTCTCTCCTCTCTCTCTCTCTCCTCTCTCTCCCTCTCCCTCTCTCTCCTCTCTCTATTCTCTCCCTCTCCCCTTCTCTCCCTCTCTCTTCTCTTATCTCCCTCCCTCTCTCTCCCTCCTCTCTCTCTCTCTCTCCCCTCTCTCTCTCTCTCTCTCCTCCCCTCCTCTCCTCTCTCTCTCTCTCCCCCTCTCTCTCCCTCTCTCTCCCCACCTCCTCTCTCTCTATCTCTCTCTCCCCCCCTCCTCTCTCTCTCTCTTCCCCCCTCCTCTCCTCCTCTCTCTTCTCTTCTCCCTCCGCCTCTCTCTCTCTCTCCCCGTCTCCCCCTGCCTCCCTCTCTCTCTCTCTCTCCCCCTCTCTCTCCCTCTCTATCTTTCTCTATCTCTCCCTCCCTGCTTCCCTCTCCTTTCCTTCTCTCTGCCTCTAATTCCACTGGTAAGTACCGGTAAGTTCCAGAGAAACCGGTGAAGTGTTTCATAATCTGAATTCTTGTGGGGGTGGGGGAGGGGGGGAGTAATGTGGGTAGGAACTGGTTTTGGTGTTTGAGTTTTTCGGCCAGATCATGTGATGGCTATGTTTACACTCACAGACAGCACCAGAGATTCATAATTCACCCAAAGCTGTGAGAACAGAAAACCCAGAGCAACAACAGGCAAGCAGTACATGTCATTCCATGTGTGACTGTGTGTTTGTGTGTGTGTGTGTGTATGTGTCTGCATGTGTAGGAAGGAGGGGGTGGGATCTTTAAAACCATCTTCTAAAATCCCCTCATTATCACCCAAACTAACGCCTTTCAGACTCAAGTGGGGTTGGGCCCTGGTTTAAGTACACAATCGAACCGGTGAGAATTGAATATCGCTCTGTCCAATTAGAAAGCGCCTCAAACTCAATACCCCCCGCCTCTGCCAATTACACTCAGCATGAGGGAACGAGAAAGACCGAGGAAGGGTAGGAGAGAGACGGAGGGAGAAGCGGATGGAGGGAAAGAGAGTAAGGGAAGGGAAGGAGAGAGAAAAGGAGGGACGGAGGGAGGGAGGGAGGGAGGGAAGGAGAGCGAAAGAGAGAGAAGCAGAGGGGAGGAGATCCATCAGGGAAGCGTGCAAATGTCGCTTAGTCCGCTGTCAGCCCATGCATCACCCCCCCCCCCACCCCACCCCCACCCCCCCACTGCACGGGACGGGGCTATCAATCTTTCCAAACAGAGACGCAACCCGCTCACCGCAGCCAACAACGTGCAGCGCTGCCATCACCCAGTCCCAAGGACAGAGGTGTCAGAGGCGTAACACCCCCCCCATAAGGAACACGGGCGGGGGCGGGGGCGGGGGCGGGCAGGCTTGACTACAGAAGCCCGGATCAGCGCCGGCTGCGCGTAGCGTGACCTGCTACTGTCACTGAGGGGGAATAATCAATTGCTCCGCCTCCCCTCTCCTCTCCTAATGCATCACCGCAAATGAGAAATGGCCTATTTTCCCACAACGACGATGGCTCCGTACTCCGCACCTGCACACTGCAGCCTGCAATAGGCTCCTTCTGCAGGGCTCCGGAGGGAGAATAACCCTTTACAACTGATCTCAGATCCAAGCTAGCTCTAACAGCACCGAAGGAACCTTATACTGATCAGACAGTTAAGGCATTCTACGCACAGGGAGAATAACCCTATACTGATCTGATCAGCTAAGTATTCTACCACGAGGAAATACCTTAAATGATCTCAGATCAGTGTTAAAGGGTAGTTTCATACATCACCAGAGAAGACTTAACGATCTCGATCGTTAAGCTAGTTCATAATCACCCTGACTATACTGTCTCCGAACAGCATTAAAGGATAGTTTCATATGCCTCCAGAGGGAGAATAACCCTTAATAACTGATCTCAGATCAGCATTAAAGGCTAGTTTCATACAGCACCAGAGGGAGAATAACCCTTAATAACTGATCTCAGAACAGCATTAAAGGCTAGTTTCATATGCCTCCAGAGGGAGAATAACCCTTAATAACTGATCTCAGAACAGCATTAAAGGCTAGTTTCATACAGCACTGGAGGGAGACTAACCCTTTATAACTGACCTCAAATCAGTGATAAAGCCTAATTTTAATATGCCTGTGGATGGAGAATAACCCTTTATAACTGATGGCAGATCAGCATTAAAGGTGAAATGCACAAGGGAGCCATTTCATGGAGAATTCAGCCTTTTCTCTTCAAGGAGAATCACCCCTGCAAGCCCATTAAAGAGAGAGAGAGAGAGGGATGTGGAGGTAAACACGGAGAAACAGAAAGTGAGAGGGGAAGAATGTCAGACACAGAAAAACACTGAGTATTTCACATCAGACTTAAAGCAGGCATAGCATTCGACGCTTAACATCCTACTGGAGCACGCAAGGGCACATACACATACACACACGCATACACACACACACACACACACACACACACACACAACAAGATTCAGCCACTGAAATGTGCAAAATCTGATTAAGTGGTTACATAATCCATTACAAACAGGGTGAGCGAGCAACAGCGGTGCTTCTCTCTCACATTGTGCAGCCAAACAAGGGCAGTGCTGCCTCACCAGCTCCCACAAATACGCTTTTAGCCCTCCTCAAGGGGATTCCGCTTTTACTTTGCAGCACTTTCCCCTATCAGCTAAGATTGCTAGCCAAACTGGTTCATTCAATCCAAGCCACTATTCACAAACAAAGTGCTTCACACCGGACGTTTAGCCGAGATAATTAAAAAGAGAGAAAAAAAAAGAGTTGAGTTGCGCCAGCTCGGGAAAACTGGAAACTTAATTCTGCGACCCCTTAAAAGGGATCAAGCAGAACTCTGGGAAACTGGTGGGTGTATGCACGAGTGTGTGTGTGTGTGCAGGTGTGGGTGTGTGTGTGTGTGCATGCATGCATGCACGACCGAGCGTGCGTGTCTATGTATGCCTGTGTGTGTGTGAGTAGGTGTGCTTGTGCGTGTGTGTGTGTGCGTGTGTGTATGCATGCGTGTGTGTGTGTGAGTAGGTGTGCTTGTGAGTGTGTGTGCGTGCGTGCATGTGTGTGTGTGCGTGTGTGTATGTGTGTGTGTGTAAATTATGATGAGGCTGCATGCTGTGCTTGTACGCGTGCTGCCTTGTCCTTTAAAGATTAACACTGGCCGCGTGTATTAACTGTGCAGGAGGAAACCTCGCCCCCCCTTCCAAAAGTGCGTTGCTAGGAGACTGGGGTTGCACGTGGGGGGTGTGAAGGCTGGCCACAGGAGTTTGCATTTCTCCGGGACATGGAAATGTTTTCTGGAGCCCGAAACGCCGCGCGCAGAGCCATCTGGAAGCGGCGGCGAGTGCCCGCGTGCTGAACTCGGGGAGGAAACGCATCAGAGGCCCCGCTCACGAGCCGCAAAAACCCCGAGCACGCTCGCCCCTCCGCCGTCCCGCCCCCTGTAGGGGACCTCGGGAACTCAGCGGCCGGGCCCGTGGATTCGGGCAGGGCCAGGAGAGCGCGGGAGGTGCTGGCGGTAAGGCGAGCCCCCCCCCGGGGGGGCCCTCCGGCCTGCAAGCCGAGAAGCGCGGCTCCAAAAACGGGCCTGAATTATTCAGCGGCCTGCCGGCGGCTCCCTGCTCCTGTCCCCACTTACCCCTCTTTTGTTTACAGCGATCGCATCCGAACTCTGCCGGACCGCACACTCCTCTCTCCAGAGATCCACTCCGGCCCTTCCAGCAAAGGCACGCCAGCTTCTGAACTCCCACTGACACCCCCCCTAAACCCATTAAGGTGTGAGATCACAGATATGTGATTAGAATGTTCTTAACTGAACGTTCCAATGATGATGTCACAATCACTACTGGTGACTGAACGCAATGGTGTTCTAGAACACTGCCTTAGAATTTTGAAGGAACATTCCAAAAAGAGCCTACTCTTCAAAGGGTTAACGCCTCCAAAGTCAGACTTACGTGCTGATTAGAAGTGAAGATTCCAGCACAAAATGGTTGCCTTTGCACACTTAAAATGGTTGGGTGCTACACACCGGTGGTGGTTGGGTTAAGATTACCACCTCCCCCCTTATCTGAAAAAGCATTTAGATAACTTCAAAGGAGCGATATTATGGCTTCACTCCATTGATATTTTTAGAGACAATAAAAACAAATGGCAGGCATTTCTCCCACTGACAGTCATATCCTAGTTAACAAGCCTGCTTGGGGATGGGATTAAGCTAATCCTCACTTTCACCAATTAGTCCAAATGACACCGCAGACTCCCACTTTACTTTTCTGTGAGAGAATGCCGGAGAACAAATGCGTCTTCAGTCCATGGCATGAATCAAAGGACCGGAAAAAAAAAAAAGCATTAAATGCCCATCTGTAATGAATACACTGAAATTCCTCATCATGAGAAAAAATGCTAAACAAAGCACGGAGGAAAAAGCACAGACGCTGACAAAAAACAAAATGGATGTGGCGAGCATGCTCAAACCTGACACCTTTCACGGGCTCGTAAGGTTCGGAGTGGCGAATAACTCAGGTACCTGTCAGGAGCAGCGCGGCCAGACCTCTGAGGGAGCCTTCCAGAAAGTTCCGCGACGGCACAAGGGCCCATTGATCTCCGGGGTCTTTGGTGTGTCGGGCCTCCAGGAAGGCCTCGGACGGGACAGCGCTCGCGCCCGCATGGGGAATCCGTCCCCTCCGGCCGTGCGAAATACCTCGTTCCTGAAGGACCCCCGTGCCCCGCCCCGCCTTGCCCCGCCCCGCCCCGGGTCCTCCAATACCCGCCCTAAAATTCCCAGGGTTCCCTGCTGTAGTCTCGGTGTGTTTGAAATAAATGACCCGGCTGCATCTTTTCCTTTAAACGCGTCAAACCTATTTCACCCTGAGGGGTTCACAGTACCTTTGTGCCTATTGGGTCACAAGAGCCAAGATTTCTGAGATAAAGGAACGCCTAGACATATCATCATCATCATCATCATCACCATCACTTACTGGAAATGTACAAACAGGAAAATCAAGATGGGTCTTCTCCTCCTTATCAGAGGGAAAGAAAAGACTGGACGTGTAAGCCTATTTGTTGCCAGAGCCTGACCATGCTCCAGTTTCATGTCACATATGGGACCCACCACCTGCTGAAGAAACACACACACACAGACAGACGCACACACACACACACACACACAGACAGACGCACACACACACACACACAGACACACACACACAGATATTGTGGGGGGGGTGGTGCAGGATTCTGACATTCTGAGATCCCTTTGCTGACAGAGCCTCAGCTGTTTCCCAGAATGCTCCCTGCTGGTCCTCTCAATCTGGGTCACCATGGAGACGAATTCCAGACGCCTCCTCCGCTCCAACTGACACCTACGTCTCCTCCCGGGCCGAGTCAGCCACTTAAGCGGCAGATAAGCGCGGTTAGCGCCGCCGCTATCGACGAGCGCGGCTCTTCTGCTAGCGCCGCGGCTACGGCTGGCGTCATGTGACTCCCCTCAAACTCACTCCAGCTCCCCGCGGTACAGAGTCCGCTGCTCCGTAGTCCCGCATAGCCAGACCCTCTCCACACTTCGTTTCAGCGCTGTGCCAGAGCTGGAGAAATGTCTGACTCAACCCATTATCATTCCGGTATAGGGGGAAAAAAAAGCGCTCTGGCCTGTTTGTATTTCTTTAAACCAATCACAATCGTCTTGGGCGGCGCTAAGCCCAGGATGCAGCGACGGTGGCGACGGTAACGGTAACACGCAGGTAGCGGAAGGGGAGGAGAATTCCGACTGAAATAGCTGGCCAATGGCAGGCTTATACCCACAGCCTAGCCTATATCCTTGTGAGTCAGACTACCTGCTCTGTGGAGAACAGTCACAGGCCGGGCCCGTGCGCTCAGTAGGCCGCTGCTGTAGAGGCGGGCGGCACAGCCGTCACTCAGGAGGCACAGCGCTGTGGGTTCAAACCGGAGAAGGCGGCGGAATTCAGAAATGGTGGGTAAGCGCGTTCGGGGCGACAGCGGGGCCCACAGCCGCGGGCCGCCGCGGCGCCGTCTCCGGACCGGGCGAATCGGCGTGCGTCGGCTCCGCTACGCGAGACCGGGCTGAACAGATTCCATTTCAGAGGGCGTGGCTTCCCACGTCCCCGCCCACTTTTATCGTTTATGCAAATCGGAACGCGCTTCTCCTCCAGTGGCGGCCGGGCGTATCGGACGCGTTCCTGCGAGACATCCATCCAGCCGCCTCGGGAGACACGGCCCGTGTAGTAAAAACATTTTTTGGTAAAAACAGGGCGAGACTGCTGACACGCGCAGCTTTTACGGAGGAGCGAAGGCCTCGAAAAATCTGCTCTCGGGACCCGCCGGTACTTTGGGGAGGGAGGTGTAAATACCTCCGCTGCGGAGCTCCGCTCCGACTGTCAACAAAAGGGAACAAGCAGGGATAAGGTTTCTTTCGGCCTGGCCTCCTCACACAACAGGTTTGCCGGATTTTAAAGGGCCGCGGAATTCCTGCTGATGAGGAGGGACGGGGAACAGAACGCTTAAACTGTAAGCCCCGGACGCAGCGAGCGCACGCGATGAAGAGTCAAAGCTCCCCCCCCGTCTTCCTCCATGAAGAAGAGCAGAGCCCCACGGGACAGGCCGGGGCCCTGCCGTTAAACACTGGGGCCTGACGCGGGAGGGTCCCCCAGCGGGAGGGTCCCCCAGCGCGAGCGCTTTTCGGGGGGGGGGCAGCCGCCCTCCTGGGCCCGGGAGACAGCCGGCCTGTCCCGCGGGCGTCCCCGTGAGCTTTGCAGAGGGCTTCCTTCAGACGCGGGACGGCCTGCTTTCCGGCGGGGTCAGCGCCCCCCCCCCCATCCCGCGGGCGTCCCATGTCTGAAGGAGGCTGGCGACGACAGGCCAGCCGGATGTGAGCCGGCCCGGGGCGTGGGCGACATTCCTGAGGAGCCAGAGGGAATTCCAGAGATTCCGCTTCCTGACAGCGGCGGGGCCGTAAAACGTCTGAGAGAGACAGAGGAAGCGCTGATCTGGGGTCAGTCCGGCCTTTTTAACTCATAATGAACAGGGCCCGGACACAGACAAGACTCCTGTTCCTAGATCAGCACTCCAACCCAGAGACGCTTCATGAAATACAGACGCAGAACGGGCTCCGCAGAATACTGACGCAGGACTGGGTACGATTCAAAAGCATGAGAAGAACACTACACCAGCTATTTGTTTATTTACGTATTTATTTATTTATTGAAAGGAGAGCAGACAGTCAGCCGTTGTTATGCATTTTTCACTTTCTTCAGGGAGGGGGGGAAGCAGAGAGCGTTGCAGATAAGAGTTCACAGCACAGAAGGTGGCGGGAGATCAAACCCCTGTCACATGGGGGATCCGTACGAGTATGGAGTCGACCGCACTACAGACTGCACTACACAGTCTCCCCAAACGTCCTCATGTAACAACCCACAAAATACACTGAGATGGAACTCTGGAGATCACTCTGATGCAGAATCTCGCTCAGAAACACCACAAGATTGACTTCTCTGTAGATTCTGCTGTTTGAAGGACAGAATTACATTTTGAATGGAAATCTTGCCACAGAAGAAAGTTCAGAGCTCTGTTCATACAGAACAAGTCACCAAGAGGGAAACCACACACGCACACACTCACAGACCCTACATCTACCTAAGCATTCAAGACCATATAGCTCTGACTCTCCGATTGAGTTTTGGGACCACCTACACACACACACACACACACACACACACATGCTGACACACACACAGCACCAAAAAAAAGACAAATCAGATCAAAGCAGCCGTTCTTATTGTCCGCCCCCTTCTCTGCCCTCACCTCTGAATCTGCGGTTCTTTGCCAACTGGCAGTTTCGGTCAGATGAGCCCTTGCCCACACCTCCCTCTGTGCCAGACCGAGCGGGCACGCTTCCTGCTCTCTGGGTTACGAGCCCATTTCTCACCGTTGGCATGGCAGGCGGTGGAACACCCCGGTGCCAGAGAGCCCCCCGTTCAGCCAGCGGAAGCGGGGGGGAACTCAAAAATGCTAATTCCGCATTTTCCCTCTTAGGCTTCGGACGCGATCCCGGCCCTCCGGTTCCCGTGGCAACGGTGGGAAAGCCGGAAAAGGGCCGGCATCCAACGCGGGTAACGAACGGGCACACTCCGACGGCCCAGCATGCACCCCGAAACCGCTTCAACGACACCTGTTCCTTTCCCTCCTTCCACCTCTCCTTCATTCCTTCCTTCACCCGACCTATAAACAGGTGAAAGCAGGGTGGCGGATAGCCCACCTAGTCAATTTGCAGTTACTTCAGATTGGTGAAATTTCGCAGGAAGTAAAGAGGATGGTGCATCACAGCTTTCAGAAACAGCCAGGAACTCCCGTTCCCGGAATTCCCACAATCCCACAGGCCCTTCTCGTCTCTGACCTTCAGGGAACTGCGGCAAGCCAACCGCGAGTTAAATATTTACGTTTCAGTTAGCGGTGAAAGAGAGAGAGACGAACGCTGTGGACTTCGGGCACGGGGGCAGGGAGCGAGCGCTCCCCCGGGATAGAGGTCACCATTAAAGAAGGTCAGCGCATTCCACAGAGGGTTCAAACCCGACGGGTTAGACATTCGGGGAGCCGGGGCGGCTCGTTTTGGCCGGGGCACGTGCGGACCCGGGGCTAATGAGTGACAGGTTGCGAGCTGCCCCCGGAGGACGGCGCCGTTTAGTGTTGGCGGGGCTACTGACGGGCACTGTCTCCGTGCCAGGCCGCGGTGCCAGCTGGCAGAAGCAGAAGGCCAGCGCCTCTCCGGGGGCGGGGAGGGGGAAGGCCCTGTCACGCCACTGCCCGCCACTGGCCTGTCACTACTACGTGACTTTGACCAATCGGAGCGGAGCATGCACTTCTCAGTACAGGATGTGCTTCTCGCAAATTAAAATTCTGTTTCTAATTATGACTGTAACAGCTACTGGAACGCCAAACTAAATGTTCAGTACAGAATACTTTCTCTCTCTCTTGGAATGGCAATAGCCTATTTAAAAAATACCTGTTTTTTTTCGCTACAATAATTACAAGTTCCCACTAGTTTCCACTTATCAGAGCAGAAAATGCAATCCCATTGCTCCTCATTAACCAAAGTTGCTAAGTTCTAATACGTGCTGTAATTAACAACACATTAATTAGAACCATAATGTGTAGTGCGCAACATTGACACATAGCCTACATCCCGTATCAATATCCCGTTTTGTTGACATGCTTGTGAAGCTAATCAGTGGCTGGAAAGCAAATAGGATTGTGAGTGCACGGTTACGCTATGTCTACACAGGCAAGAGAAAAGCGCTTCGGCCGCATATGAAGCACAGGTGACCGGAAATTCCCACATACATTACCTTACCTTTTCACACGTCACAACAAAATGACACGTGAATCCTCAAAGGCACTTTGTGTCAACTTGAGTGCAACGGGAGGGGGGGAGCGCGATTTGTGTGAACACATTTGTGCAAATACATGAAAATGTCATTCTCTTCCCCCGGCCTGATCACATAAATTTCACCAGCGAGATTTGAGACTGCTAACTTTCACTGGATAAAGAGATACAGTGACATAATATCCGAAATCACAGAATAGAGCCGCATCAAACAAAACGCGATAGTCTACAGTTCCGTAAGTAAAAGCACTACTACCCCTAACCAGCTAAAATGCTCAACATAGCCTATATTTTTTCTCAGTCGCCGTAAATCCAGATCGTGCACAATTACGAGACACTTACCTGCATAGAACCGTATCAGGGAGCCGATCTCCGTCTCCATTCCCTCCTCTTGCACCCTCCACGGGTTCTTAAACCCCAGTTTGAAGAGAAAGTCATTTTGCACTTGAAGGGGCTTTTCGGTCTCCTCTAGCCGCCTGGCTGCTTCGCCGTGCAGTTGAACGTAAAGGGTCGGGATAAAATTACCATTGTCGAGCCCCGGTCCAGTTTTCAAAGTGCCAGTGCTTGCCGGGTCGTTTCTGACCGCTGAATTACCTGTCAGACAAGGTCGCGACAAAGAATTGGTGCTGCTGCCACCAGATTGACTTTCACCTGTCACATCGCTTGACACCGTGTTGTCACACAGTCGGTTGTCGTTAGCGTTGGTGGAGCTGTCCGTGCAACGCTCAAATTGTTGAGGAACGGATTCCAAGACAGATGGACAGTCGAGCTCCAGTTCGTCAGAGGAACTGCCGAAAGTGTCGAGTCCCTCGGTGGCGCTGTCAAACGCCGGGCTTAGTATGGAGGCGTCCGTGCCCAAAACCATATCGTCGCTGAGCGAATCCCGGTGATCATTGAGCCGGGCCCCGGAGCTCAAATCGTCAAACGCGCTGCTCTCCGCATCCGAACCTGAATTCAGCCCACAGCTGTCCGTCCCGTTGTGATTATAAGACTCGTCGCCATTCAGGTCACCCGCATTGAGGTTTGCGTTTGTGTCCGAGGACGTACTGTGTAAAATGCTACCATCTGATTGCGAGTCCGGCGTATGAAGATTTGTATCCAATTGTTGCTCGTGGCTGTTCTGGCTATCCAGGAGCAGTAATCTTAAACTGTCAGCTGGCCGGCCCGATAAAGCTTCCAGGCGGTCTGCGTGTTTCTGGCGGTTTAAATGTTCGGACTTGGATGTGGCGTTTTCAGCCTGTCTGTGCTGGCCATTAACTAATGCGTACCTGCCACCATTGAAATTGCCGTCAAAATCAGTTGAGCATTTGCCGACCACTCTCACAACGGTCCCCGTTTTGCTGCCGAGTTGGCTCAGTCGTCGCGCAATGTCCCCGGCGGTGGTCTCCTGCGTGCACAGAACTAGCCTGAGGTACGAAGGCTTAAGTCTGTCGTGGACTTGTACGCATCCCCGCTGCAAATCAGCGCGAACCCACTCCCGGTCGGACGACTGCAGCTGTGTAACTTGCCTGTGCCTCAGAAGCATCTTTCTGTCCAAGCTCCGTGTGCTCAGAGACGTGGACGAAGAAGCTGTGCTCATTTTAGCCCCGGAAGCGGCCACCGACGGGACGGAGGCTACAGCTGCGGCGGAGAGATTCCTTTTCAGTCGCTTTCGTCTGGACAGCAGCGAGTTTGAGTTGCCAGATAAAGTACGGCCGTAGGCAGATGCTTTTACTGTTGTCTTAATGCCATTTTCCGTGGAAGAGTGATCCCGTCGATTCCCAGATAATGTCGCAACGTGAGCGGCAGCTCTCCGTAGTTCACTCTCCGGTCTTGACTCTGCACCGCCTCCGCCATCGTCCACCGCCTTCCCCAAAGCGGTGGACAGTCCACTGGGCTTCGTAAACTTACCGCTGATCTTGTTTACTTCCGAGCTAGGCACCGCTGCCCTAACCGCCGCCGAACTGTCCACTGCCAACCTGTCTTTCAGGTCCGTTGCCCGCGCGCTTTCCATCTTCCGTAAGTAAAAAAATACAACATAGGCTATAATGCGTGTCTTCAGCTATGTGGAATAGAAAAATAAAGAGACGTCAAACATGCACCCTCTCGCTCAGAGCTAGGTACAGCTTAGCTAGCTAACTACACCATTCTGCACCCAGTTGTTTCCTTTCTCGCTTTGGTCGGTGCCACTTCATTGCCATCGACATCACCATAATGGAGACTATCTGCAAGGAGAATCTCGAAGCGACGAGAAAACATAGGAGGGCGGGTGAAGACGTGACAGCGTCTCATTTACTATCAAATTATATGTCAGAATACTTAATAAGCGTCGGCCGACCTCTTACGCAAACGAAAAAACTCTGCATATTCATAAGATGACGCATTGGGGGCGTCGCACAATTTGTTTTTATGATTGCTGGGAAATGTGTCCATATTTTGCGAGCGTCCATGTCCATGGTGCGAATGGCCAAACAATAAAACTACACTTCCCATGAACCAACTGTAAACAAGGCGCTTGTTTTACTCATTGGCTGATGCCGCGGAAAAATCCTCAAGCCCCTGTTATGAAACGAGGAGGTTCTTAGCGTACTGTAGCTACGCATAACTTGATTCTGTAGGCCTAGAAGTTATTACATCACTTGATAGTAGTCTACATGTCACGCGATCTAGCCTACATCGTGTAAAAATTAGAATGCTCAGAAATGCAACATTCACAGCGAAACGAGAAGCTCTTTCATGAAAAATATTTTACGATTTTTTTCTCGTTCCGTTATAAAAACGAAGGTTCAAATGTTATTTATACAGCAACAAACCTTATTCAGCTGCTATTTTATATTATTGCGTTGTTCACCGCCGGTCATGTGTCCGCTCATTTAGGCTAGCCTTCTGCTACTTCATGAGGTATTGTCTTATTTCCCCCTCTAGTGGCCATAACCCAGTATTGCAACATGTGGCTCCGCGTGATCCAGTAGGCCGATTTGGTTTTTTCCGAATCTCGTACACCTTATAGAAACAACTTTGGAGTCCCAATTAAAAAATATTAAACTATTCTAATTTTAACTAAAAAAAAAAAAAAAAAGTAATATTATTTCTGAATGAAATTATGTTCCAAGTATTTTTCTATTCCCTGTTCAGTTAATCATACAGGCCACAGCCTATCTTCTCACACATATTAAGTTCCTCTTATGAATAAGGTTGGTTTGTGTATTTTCACTTAAACCAATTTCTATAGTGAATTAAATCTGAGGGGGAAAAAAAACACGCAGCTGTAGTGCTCTCTATCGGTGAAAAATGTCCACAGGAGTTGCAAAAAAGGCACAGACTCCATTCCGGGCCTCTTCTTGTGAAATTGACCATTACAGGCTCAGCAGAGGACGAGAGCCCTCACGCTACAGAGATCGGCAATGCACTGTACTGAAATGGGAAATTATATAAACGTTACGTTATGAACGCACCCTTCTTCATTTCTACAGATATATAGGTATACTATAGAGAGAGAGAGGGGGAGAGAGAGAGAGAAAGAGAGAGGCTGGGAGGGAGAGAGAGAGAGAGAGAGAGAGGCTGGGAGGGAGAGAGAGAGAGAGAGAGAGAGGCTGGGAGGGAGAGAGAGAGAGAGAAAGAGAGGCTGGGAGGGAGGGAGAGAGAGAGAGAGAGAGAGAGGCTGGGAGGGAGAGAGAGAGAGAAAGAGAGGCTGGGAGGGAGGGAGGGAGAGAGAGAGAGAGAGAGAGACTAATGAGGGCTCTTGTTAGCACTCATGCAGAAGCTACGTCATATTTGTCCTGAGACCTTGTTTGGGAAGGGGCGGAGGTTACTGTATAAATTACATAATTGTATAGTGTATAAATCTTATATCATCTGCAGGCACTTGGGCTATTAGGCAATGCACTGTTACACAACCCAGATAATGCATGTCTCAGTAGTCTAGCGTGTGAACCGGGATATGAGGTGGAGAAACACGCATGGGAGGCTGAATCAGAGGGAACTGTATCCAGCATCCAATGCAGAACCAGTCAGGCTGTGATGAGGACTCAACTGCCCCTTAGCTTCAGGGGCCTCCTTCAGCCATGACAACCCAGATTTGCCTGAATGGCCAGCAGGGAGATTTAGTGATATTGCCTCTAGCCGCCCCACGGGGAGACTAAGAGAAGTGGACAAACTGTCCTTGATACTTAAAATAAAACACTCTCTCTCTCTCTCTCTCTCTCTCTCTCTCGCTTTCTCAAAGTAAAAATAAAGTTTATCTATTGAACTACATCTTTCATTCAATAGATTCAACCTCTAAGACATACATCTTAGAGGTTATCAGAGGTTGGTGATTCCTGCTTTTTCCCCCACCTTGAATGCTCAGCGGAGATTCTCACATCTCTCAAAGGCAAAACGGATAATGTAATATTATGTAGCATTAGGAAGCGGTTTGGTTGGTTGGGCAAAGCTACTGCTTAGCAAACCCCTGCATCACATGCAGTCTCATGTGATCCAAGGTGCAGATTAAACAGGTGTGTTTTCATCTGTGGCAGAAGATGGGAAACGACTCCCTCGTCCAGACCGTGGTTCGAAGCTCATTCCATCACCGATTGTCACTCACACTGGCAGAGAGCCACACCCACCTCAGCGCTGATGTGGGGCTGTCCTCCTTATCAAGACCCATAGGCTCTCTCCCTTTTCTTTTACAGAAGCACTTGCCTCGTTTGCATGCGTGCGATCTGGGAAAAATCACCACGAGCGAGAGCTTAACTGCAATCAGCCGAAAATAAAATGGCCGTCGTTGTGGTCAGCAGCTGCATAAATATCCTCGTATGTGCTGCAGAAATGTCTTTCCAGACCTTTACCCCCCACAGGGGGGGACGGTTTTCGCATTCGAAATTTTATGAACGTCCATGTCTAAATGTGTATTGCTTTCCTTTTTTGACTTTTAAAAGGAAATGGGTTTTAAATGTTAAAAAATGGTTAAAACCAATAAAGACACCTTTATCCCCCACAGACCTTCGATAAATCAATTCCCAAAATAGCATCACATTACAATCTTGTATAATTTCATGGCCAGAAAAGAGAAAAAACAGAATTCTGCCACTCAGTTGAAATATGAGCACTGGGCTTTATATCAAAATGAAAGCACAGCACTCTCTTCTCAGAATGTATTATTTAAACAGGCAGTTTCATAACACACCCACTTTGTACCCTGTTCCTGCAGAGAATTCTTACATCACTTCTAAACTTCCATGTATTTTCAAACATAAAAACCACTAGCCATTTATACAGACATGTTTGTACTTTGATCTACATTTTTTTTTTAACCACAGTAATGTACTTTTTTGTAGTTGGTCATATTTGAATCACTCCAAAAACAGGAAATGACTGAATGCGATTATTTTGGTTCAATAACAGTATGGTTACTGCCAACACCATGTTCTGGGGGTAATGGATTTTGGGACAGTTTGTATTTGTAGGCTCGTGAGGTGAAACAGGAGATATGTACATACCAATTCTTAACAGATGTGCGAAGGCTCCAGAGATTGGAAAAAAAAAGGTTTTAATTCGGTTTCTTCATAAGAAACTGCATACACCAAGATAAACAGAAAAGTTCAAAGGTTACATGCAGTTTCAGTCTGTACAAAAAAGAAAAAAAGTAAACTCGTGTCTGGCAGTACCAGTTAATTTGTGTTATTTACATCTTTCAAAACGTTAAAATGAACAATCCTGAAAGGGTACAGGGAATCGGCCACAGCATTCACTCCTGGGTTGTCACATCGCATACACCGTACTCAGACTCTACAGTCGGAAACGGACCTGACAACGCAGAGGTGCGAGTCTGAACCGCGCTTTCGGGGAAAAGACAGCGAAAGCACGGTTTTAACCCCGGCCCAAAATCAGGCTCGGTTACCGCTGCATTTGTGCTCTAACTGCTGAGCCACTGGGCTCAGGTTTCAGGGGGAGAAGCTCAAAGCTCACAGGGCATTCTGGGCCAGCTGCATGAAGTCCATTTCAAAGGAGTATAAATATTTTTTTTTTTACAAACCGGTGAAATCATTATTACATTATGTTGAACTGATAAACATAAATGATCACAGGAGTGCTATAAATGACACAGTAAACTGAGGTATATAAGAGACAGTGTAGCATAAAAAGAAACTGAACAGGTAAACAGAGTATTGCAGGTTCAAATCCTAGGTGTGGCACTGTTCATGGAGCTCATAGGAGGGACTCAAACTTAATAGGTTCCAGTACATGATTTCAGGAACCTCTCAGTGTAAAGGTTTTCCAAAAGAAACACCATTGTTATATTAAGAACATCAGGTACTGATCCTTCTCCAAGTTATAAATGTGTAGTAATGTGGCAGTTATGTATGCAGACGGGCTTAAAACCTAAAGTGAACTTCACCTTCCCAACGCCTGAACCATTCACCTGCTGATTCTACAAGACGTGGTCATCACATGAATTAACCACTGAATATTTGCAATGAAGTCCATCAGCGTCAAAAATACTGTGCTGGGAATTTATCCAATCAGATGTATGAAAATTATTTTGCCCCGCTCCAAGACAACCCCTATATTTGCACCCCATATTGTATTCAAAGTGAATGCATTTTTCCAGAATACATTTATTTTTAACCTCTGGATATCATTGCACAAGTTTACCAATATATTAACTGTTTGCCATTTTCATGTCATCTTACATTACCAATTAAGGAATTTCAGAAACATTTAACATAAAAAAAATTTGCCCTTATAAAATTGCCGATAAAGATTCAACATTATTCAAAACACACTGGCTATATTACAAAATATACGCAATTGCTACTTTTCATAAATTAGTCTTGCTTGTCATTTTATGAATCAGCACGATGGCTCGTAAAATACTTCATAATATATGCAACACATAGGCTACAAAGAAGCAAGAATACATACATTTTGTAATATATGCTGAATATTTTGAAAAATTTTCCAAAATGTATCCACTTTGATAGTTTTGGCAACACTTTAACCTTGTAAACAAGTACTGGTCAAATCAGTAAACACAAAGCTGGCATCATGGCAGTTGTTACCCTGTGTCAGAGGGATGCTTGTGGCGCCCCCTGCTGCTGGCCAAGGGCAGAGCGACAGAAAAGAAGAGACATCAGTGCTGGTGCCCATGGGTCACCAAGGAAAGATCTATAAAGCCAGGAGATGGACTGAGGCTAAACTGTACAGATACACCACACAAAACACCACCAGTTGACAGAAATTTTCAATAATGTCATCATTCAAGTCTTTTTGGTGTGTCGGGACCATGAAAAAAAAAGTGCCCCCCCTCACTTAATATCTTGAAAGAACGAGCATTTAAGGCAACTAAATGTCTCCCTTTAGACTTAAAAAGTAAAATTGCTCTCATCTGTCAGTGAGCTGATTCAGAAGTTAAAATTTTAAAAATAAATAAATAAACAAACCCCTTAAAAGGCCTTTCACCCCTCTCCCAATCTTTCCTCTCATATTAGGGCTATATTCTGTTAAGTATCAACATTAACAGAGAATGAATGTAAGTCGGTGGACCATGTTTCAATCTTTTCCGGGGGGGGGTTTGGGGGCTCACAAATGTAAAAATTCACCCTCGCCTTGTACAAGCAAAAAATAAAAATGAATACATTTATTGCTGAATACACATTCTTTGATCAAACAAGATGTTTGTGTACTCTACTACTCGTGCCCGTGAAGCCGTTGTTCAAGCAAGAACCAAACGCTGCACAAAATTCTCTACATCATTCCAGAACCCAATAGTGACAGACCTACTGTTTATTTTTGTACTTTGGATTTCTGTTATTGAGCGAAAACAAATTTAAGCTCAACAGGAAGCGCAAAAAAACTGTTTTGCTTTCGCTATATCAAACTTCCCCTCGAGTATACTGCACCACTCATTTACTGAAATGGAACAAATGTTAAGTCGCACTATTGGAAAGAGACGGATGCGAGTTCAAGAATAAACTCCCCTGCCACACACCAATTAGCAACAGATTCTTGTGCCTTAGATCCTAAATTAGATTAATTGGATCAGATGAAAGCTTGAAATGCAGAAAAAAAAAAAAAACCCTGGAGTGTATCGCTGCAGTTCCACTTCTCTGCTAACATCGGGAAACAAAATCACGCAAACTGTACTTTGAAAATAAATGTAAAAAAATTAAATTAAGTTTCTTAAGCTTTTGTAAGTTCCTCCCATTTCCAGGCTATTTTGCACATAGGAGAAAGTTACAAAAAGGGTTATGTAAACCTGTGATAGTCCACCTGTGGTCACTGTTCCTTTCCAAATTTTACCAGATGGCACATTATTAAAAAAAATAATTAAACACTTGGCACACAAACAGTAGCCATTAAATAAAGAAGTTACTTCACTCCGGTAAGAAATAAATTGTTTTGTACATTAAGTCTTTAAATAAAAATGTGTAAGATTAAATGTGCCTTTGTGTAGATCCTTTAAAAGAAAGCTAATTTGAGGTGGCCTAAAACTCGTGCTAAAATGCAAGTGTAGTTCTTCCCATTAGTGAGTGGAAAAAAATGTTTAAAAAATGTTAAGGTGGAAAAGGGGATAATCTCCACAAATGTGTGTGGGGTTTTTTTTTGTTTTCTTTTTTAAACCAAAAAAATATATAAATAAATTAAAAAGCTGGTGACCGGAGGAGGCAAACCAGAAGTACTGAATTTAAAATTCAAACAAAAGAAAATAAAGCGTATTAAGGAAGAACACACAGAACAAAGTCTACGTTCAGTGAAACTGGCCTATCCACTGAGAACGTATTGCTCCATCTGAGTTCAGAATGTTCCGGATCCTCGAGACCAAACACAAGCCTAGGGTTCTTTACGGTACTCATGTGCTGTGTTCACAGAACGATGACTCCATCAGAGAAAACCCAAGAAAAACATGAAAAAAATACAATTTTTAAAAATCAAACGAACATACCCTATATTATAAATTACAACACATATCAAGTTATTATCCCTTTCATACCTGCATGAAAAGGAGGTGAAAATGCATGAAAGTGGCAAGAACTGATATATTCTGTAAAATATGAGGTATATTTTAAATATGGCAAATTATATTCCTTCAATTTTGGGAAAAGTTTTGGGGGCAAAATTTCATTGAACTCTATTTTCGAATATACATTTCCATCAAAACAAACAGGAAGTAAAAACAAACAAAATGACTAAAAACTACAAATCCCTGGACTGTGGCACTGGAACCCACACTTATGTGGTCAGAGTTAGGGATGCCTTTTAGTAAAAAAATAATTAAATAAAAAGCAGCTAAGGGCAGATAAAAATAATAAAGAAAGTGCATGAATTCATGATAGTAATAATTAAAAGTTCATAAAAATCTACTCAAGAGATTTACACTTAAATCTTATCTGTAACAGGCAAGTCTCCCATTACTTCCATAACGTATATTAACACAATGCTCATAATGGGCAGTTTTCTGAATCCCTCCACAGATTCAACAGTGCTGCTCATACTATTCGTGGTTGGCCGCAGGGTGTCAGTAATGCTGGCTAAGGGGACCAGCAGTCCACCTGTTACTCCAGTAACACAGCCGTGGGCTTAGGGGGCGCTGTGCTGGGAGGGGGGGAGAGGCGGGAGGAATATTGCACAGGTTCGCGAGCACCAAGTTTGTTGGTTAGCGATGGCTCGGCCTCCGGGAGAGCCTTTTGTTCCACGGAACCCCCCCCTCCCCCCCGGGGACCCCTCCAAGTGGTCCGAACCCCATCTGTAAGGTGTCCGAGTGATCCAGGAGTCCAAACCCAAACCCAGCAGGTCCAGGGTCCACCAATTACAGTACCGTACCCCCCCCCCTACCTCTTTCCCACATCCAACCCAGCCTACCCAAATTCTGCCAACTAGGATGAGGAGGAGAGGCAGAGAGGAACAGGGGCAGTAGCTCATTACTGTTGGGATGGGGGGGGGGGGGGGGAGTGGATTGGAAGATGTGGAGGATCACCACTTCCTCGTTCCCTTCCTATAGCTCCAGCCGTGTTAGGGTGGGGTCAGGCTGGGCGGGGCAGGGCGAGGCGGGGCCGGGCGACGTCGCCAGCGACCTTTCCAAGTCCGCCCAGGGTGGCATTGGCTCGTTGCAGGGTGTCGAAAGGCAACTGAGAAGACGCACAGCCTCACAGCAGGCATGGCCACTGCTCCCCACACAGCACTTGAGGGTCTTTGAGTTATATATATTTAAAAAAAACATAAAAATAACAGAAATCCCATGTGGCATTGTTCTTACAGTGGTGTTCTAGGGTCTGTGGAACCTGGGGGAGGAGGAGAGGGATATGGTTACTCAAAGGCCCCAAAACCTGGGGAGGGGGTGGCACCAGACTCAACAGGAGGAGCTTTCAGTACCAAGTAACTTCAGTTCTTGTGTTTAAGAGCTTTAAATTACAGCGTGTCTCTGGGATTGATTTCCGATGCATCCAGGATTCTAGGACTATAGTATTCATATGAAGTTAGCAATATGCATTAGCATGCTATGTAACGCACAGGGGTAAAGATAGGAATAATGCTCTCTCAGTACGCCTGTCTGTCACTCTACCTGGTTAGGTGGCGACTTGACTCGTGGACCTCCATCTCGTTGCTTTTGAATTCGTTCAGCTCCTTGCGTATGGCGGCCTGGGAGAGGAAAGGGAAGGGTCTGAGAGAAAGACGAGCCTCGCGTCTCGCCTCACACTAAAGTGGGGGATCGGTTGCCCCGGGCACAGCGGCCAACTGCGGCCCAGTGCACCAGGGAAAGGCCCGCCCCGCTGGGATCTAAAATACTAAAATTACATTAACATCATCGCTCGGTTTATCAGTCTTAAATGTAAATGCTTTCCTGGGCCGCACGCACAGCGCAAATGCAAAGATAACAACCTCAATTAAAAGATGAAAAGATAGCAAAGTTTCAATGTGTCACTCAAAGCAAGCAGGGTAGTTAAACCCTAGTTTTATTAGGGTGCTTGTGGCCCACACTAGCCTTTAATGGGCTGCAGTGCTGGGCCAGGGCTAGAGCAAATTCCCATTTGTGCTCCCCCCCCCCCCCTCGAATCTGCCAGGTAACGGGTCTTCACCACCCTTTTATAGGCTTGCCAGAGTGAATTACCGAGTGATTGACAGGTCACAGATTTCTCTGACGGGGGTCGCACCACCTACAGTACTGCACTGCGTGTTCTTCTTAACTCACTTACAGCAAAACCCCCCCCCAGGTACAGCTCTATAAATAGGCCACGGAGTAACTGGTACAATTCATCTGGGGTGGGGGGCTGCGGGCGGTGCCGCCCTCCGATTGGCTGGCGAGGATGCCCAATTCCTCCCGCCCTGCTGTCGCAGAAGTAGGCGAACATCTGGCAAATGGTGATTTTTCTTCGTCGTTAGTTTTCTGAGCCAGAGACATCGTTTGACAGTCCGGGCCGGTTGTTAACTGTCAAGTCTAGCACAACAAAGCAACGACCTACTTGAGGGCTTACAGCGATTTTTCTACAGTCTCTGCGTTAAGACGCCACACATCAAACAAACACCTCAGCTTTTTAGGATGGATCAGGGCAGGGGTAGCTCTTACCATCATCCAACTCCCCACCCCTCCCCCTCCAAAATCACATAAAAGCTACATTAAATAATCACCGCTATGAGAAGCTTAATCTGCAGGATTCAGAGGCAGGCCCTCATCAGCAGAGATGAAAGAACAGAGCCCAGGACTAACCATTCCGGATCCTTCTGCAATCCTATTGCAGGGGACGGCTCTGGTTGTGTGCCGTCTCTCGCCCCCCCAGTTACATAATGGAGGGGGGGGGAGGGGGGGGGTATTTATGCAACTGCAGGGCCTGTGGGTACAATCAGTCCGGCCGTGCCACCTGGCGGGCATTTAAAACGCGCGGCGCGGAACGTTCTGGAACATTGCCGACGCGGACGTCACGCACCCATTTTTATGCCAAATTCCACCCCCCCACCGTGACGTGCGATAAGGGACGGTCCTGAAAGCTTCAGATTTCTGTGAAGTCTCCGCTCCTTGTGTTCTCTGGCTGGCTGCGGGACGAGAGCGCTGCTCGCCTGTTTTTCGGAGATTAAGAGCTCTTATTTACCCTCGAAGACGGGAGTTATGAAAGCGCCGTCTCTGCTGCTGCGCGCTCCGCGTTACTCGCTCATTACCGCTGGCTCCTCGTTCCACGTTTTTAATGGACTTGCGCTTTTCCAATGTTACGCCTGTTAGTACCGTGGTGTTCTTAAGATCCTTCTTCTCTAGCAAGGCCGCGTTGTCGTTTGTTATTACAGACTGTCCAGTTTTTCTTCTTGACAGGGTGTACCAGTTTTGCCTCGCACTGCTCTCAAATGCACTGCCAAAAACCGCGTCATTTTACTGCGCGTCACAAATGACTGTTGTTCCGTTCACTTTTCACACTACCCTCGTCGTCCTGACGACGGCCGCGACACTTACCTTGTCCGCGGCCGTGAGCCGCGTCCAGGGCTTGTCCGCGCGCCGGTCGTAGTCCTGGGCGTTGGACACCTCCACGTAGTCGCTGAAGCGGATCAAGATCTTGGCCTGTCGGAGCTCCTCCACCGTGGGCCTCTGGCTGAGCTGGAACCACAGAGGTGGGGGGAGGGGGGGGCACTGGGGTGAAAAGACTGCAACTGGACGGCAGGGCCCAGCGTGATGGAGGAGGAGACAAAGCCGGCCTGGCTCTATCCCTGCAGCGGGCGAGGAAGGACAGCTCCCTGTGTGGAGAGCTGTGCTAGGCTCTTAAATCAGAAGCAGCGAGAGGCTTTTAATATTTAAGAGTCTGGAGACGGCAGCGCTTCAGTTGATTAAGGCTGAAGGCAGCTCAGCGCTGCTGCGCATTTGATCTCCAGCCCTTTAGCCACCGCTAGCACCGTCCCCGTTTCACTGGGTCTCCCGCGGAGATCTGAAGCCGCTACGGGAGCAACACCAATCCGATTTCGGCCAACAGGCCCAAGATCCTCCACCCTTAGAAAGAGACCGGAGATGACTTCAGACTGTCCCTCACAACCAAGAAAAAGGAATAGACCGAACAGCACAGGGTACAGACCTCTAAAAACTGAGGGAGGAAGGGTATGTGGAGAGCGGGAAGTAGATTATTTGGGTGCCAGAACAGGGTGAAGTAAATCCCCCCCTGGAGTGCAATGCTTTTCACTTTGAAAATGGATCACAGGTTTCAAAAAACAGACCACTTCTGCTCTGCCACAAGGTGAGAAAACAGCTGTAGGGAACAGTCTGGAAGAATTCTGGCTCTAAATGCTTTGACTGACCCAACGTGGCCTGGAGCTTGGAGAAATGTTAACTTTATTATTTTTAAAAAATATGTTTAAGCCAACATGCTACAGAGCCAGGTCTCTCTCTCTCTCTCTCTCTCTCTCTCTCTCTCTCACCTTCCGTGACAGTCGTCTTTTGATCTCCCTCTTCTCCTCCAGCTCCTCCTGTTCATTGCGTGCTGCAGGGAGACAGAAAGGTCAAAAGTCATTAGACGTCGGCCTCCGCTCTCTTCGTTTCTTCTTCTGAAGCCCTCCAGCTGCAGTTGATCAAAGATGGTGAAAGAGCTCACAAGATACACCGTTATAATGGGAGTCATTGAGAATTCATGCGCAGAATGCAGGCACTGATCAAATCACAGTCTTGTTTTGTACTGGCGACATGGTGCTTTTATTTAGCGTATTTGCGATGCATTTGACATTTGTTTAGGAAGTTCCAGCAGTCCCATTTTCTTACGACTGACAAATATTTGTTTGTCACGTAGAAAATGGCACAGCTGGAGCTTTCAGAACAAATACCAATCCATCTCAAATATGCATGAGAAAAAACACCATACAGACTGGGGGGTGGCATCATAGAAAACTATTTTTCCACAAAGCCGACCCACAGATTCAAAATTCTAAGAATAATTTCAAGCGCAAAGGCATTACCAATACAAAAAAAAAAACTGCTTCCTCCGTATGAAGTTGTAGTCTGTATGGACAGGAAATCCAGCTTGCCGCTCTCATCGTCTCTCCCTCTCAGGGTTAGTTAAACGACACGCATGTGCTGAGGAAATTAACACGCAAAGCCACCACGCAGAATTCCGTATTAGCATTCAGGCTAACGGCAGGGCTCGCTAGCCTCGCTAAAACAGACTCTGCTGTGGCTCCAGAGCTCATTCCTCCCTCGGACTCCGTCTGAATGACACAGACGTGGTCCGTTTCCAAGAACCCGCTCCGGGGGAGAGGGATGACTCACTGGCGTTAAAATTAAAGCGGAGAAACGGGAGGCTTTCTGGAGGGGAGAATATTCCAGGTTCCGGCACGGCAGTTCGGGCAGCCGTTGCCAGAAACGCGTCGCTGGAGAGCCCCGCACGGGCGGCGCCTTGGCGGAATTTCAATTCAATTATCGGGAAGAGAAGCCGGAGGTTGAAGTGGTGAAGTGTGGGAGAGGGCCAGACAAGAGGGGATAAGCATGCAAGAAGAGGCAGGGAGGGAGGGAGAGAGAGAGAGGGAGAGAGAGGGTGAGAGGAGAGAGGGGAGAAAGAGAGGAGCGATAGAGACAGACACAGCTAGCGAGTGGACCAGGGACAGAGAGCGATCCAGAGTTCTAAATGCAGGGCTCCAAACCAGCGATGCAAATTCACAATAATTCCCTTGATCAATTAATTTTAATGTTAACAAAAGGAATAATTGATAGTAGTCAGTAAATTCCATTAGCTAACGCTATATACTGTGGCTCACCAATAAAAATATGAGTGACACAAGAGACAGAAGTTTTCTTACTGACTCCAGGAAAAGCTTTAAAAACGGGTTGGTTTTCAGCCACATTCAAAATGCATTAGATTAAATATAACAATATAACTTAATTGTTAACATCCCAACTGCAAACCATATCCTAACATTTCTATTTTTTTAGTGCTTGCCCTGCTAGGGCAGCTGGATCAATGTATCTTGTCAAGTGTCACGGTGAAAAACATCCCCCCAGTGAAGTGTTTCCTGAGGGAACACTGCCAAATTGGTTCCTAAACTATTTGTTCTCATTTTGCTACAGTACTGCCTCCACATCCCTGACCCTCCAATTAAAGCGTCGAGTTTCAACAAATTATTTACACAATTACCAATTCAAATGAAAACTAGACAAACCACCAAAAGACCAACAGAATGCTGAACTGCATTCACAATCAAAACAAACATTAGTGCCACTTTCAAAGACGGTTTTCTGGAAAAAAAACGACATTCAAACTGTGCAATAATTGCTAACTGCCAGACGGCGAAGGCGATGGCAGATTCAATAAACCACCTACCATTCGCTCATTTTGATTGACCCCTTCTAGCGTTTGACATGGCCAATCACAAGTCATTGAAATGAACAGTGAAAACCACACGGTGGGGTTGGAGTATTGGAGGACTGTCACAGTCAGCGAGCGGGGGCCACACTCACGTTTGAGGATGTTCCGCTGCTCCAGCTCCTCAGCCGTAGGGCGCTGACTAAGCCTCCTGCCGAAAAAAAAAAAAGAATAAAAGACACCGGTTACCCACCAGGGCCCATTTGGGGCGGGACTGTCCCGTGGAGCCCCACCCACGTGCTCGTAAACTTGAGGTGAGAGGAAGGAGAAACCCACAGGGAGCATCCAATCATGCGGCCGCTGCCGCCGTCGCCATGGCGCCGACCGTGACGCCAGCGAAAAGCCTGCTGGGAACGGCAGTCTCTGCTGGAGGGCACACAGAGATACGCTCCCTGCTTATTTATATCCCAAAGGCCAGAGACAAAAAACAAAGCCTCTACCCATTACCGAGATGCAGCAACCGGGAGGTACTGCTCCCAAAAGAGGGGGCTCAGTACACCCTCAGAGTGTGTGCGCGCGCACGTGTGTGTGGGTGTGCGTTAAGGTGTATGTGTAGGTGTGTGTGTCTGCGTGCGTGTGTGTCTGCAACTCTGCGTGTGTGTGTGTGTGTGTGTGTGAGAGAGAGAGAGACACTGCAAATTGTGGATACGGGCCTTAAATAAATGAGGATGATCACTAAGCAGTACCTCACGCAGACCCAGTCTCCCCCGCACCCTGAAGCCCTGTCCCACATAAGCATGAGGACCGGGGTGTGCTGTGCAGATAAAAAGGGGAAATGAAACCCCATAATCAGCTCCTGCAGCAGTCTGTGCACAGCCCGTGTGAGGCGTGAGCAGCCCGTGTGAGGCGTGAGCAGCCCGTGTGAGGCAGGAGCAGCCCGTGTGAGGCAGGAGCAGCCCGTGTGAGGCATGAGCAGCCCGTGTGAGGCATGAGCAGCCCGTGTGAGGCATGAGCAGCCCGTGTGAGGCGTGAGCAGCCCGTGTGAGGCATGAGCAGCCTGCGAGCCGATCGATATGCAGCAGGGCTTTAGACTGCAGGAGCCCACGGAGTAGGAGGGAGGCGGTTCAGAACTTCAGTCTTGGAAGTTTTACTTTTAACTGATTAGAAATGCTGCGTGTGTGTGTGTGCGTGTGTGCGCGCGTCTCTGTGCGTGTGTTGAGCATGTATGTGTGTGTGTGCATGTACATCTGTTAGAGGGTGTGTGTGTGTGCCTGCCTGAGTGAGAGTATGTGTGCATATGGTGTGTGTGTGTGTGCGCGCTGTGTCTGCGCCTGTGTGAGTGTGTGTGTGTGAGCATACAGTGTGTGTGTGAGAGAGAGAGAGAGAGCGAGTTTGTGTGTGTGAGTGCGTGCATATGGTGTGTGTGCGCGTGTGTGTGTGTGCGCGCGCGGTGTGTCTGTGCCTGTGTGCGTTTGGCAGAGTGGAGGAGTCAGAAAGAGCTCTCCTCCCACTGGCAGGATTGGGTGTGCCAGCACAGAAGCGTCAGACAGCAGGAGCAGCGGTGACACAGCTCTGCAGCAGAGACACCGAGGGCCCCAGCAGGGCCTCCTCCTCCCGCTCCTGCCAGGAGCCTCATTACCAAGACAACACAGAGCCGCCTTCCTGCAGGAGGAAACCGCTGGAGCTTCGCTGCGCTATGGAAACGCAGGGCTGTGCGGCTGTCTTTGCTGCCTGTGTCTGCGCAGCGCTGTCTGAGCCTGTGCAGCCCATCTCTGTGCGGCTGTGTCTGTGCGACTGTCTCTCCTGTGTGTGCGCGCGTGTACCAGATGGAAGAGACCAGAAAATTAGGATGAGTCACAGTTAAGCTGGAGAAGAGATTTTCAGCTGTCAGAAAAGCCTAAGTAAAATGTGCAGTTTGTTTGCAGTATGAAGAGTCAAGAATAGATTTCTGTATAGAGCTCTCACAGCAAAGCTATTTTTCGTAGCCAAATCACAACCTGTACTTTTTTTTTTTTAAAGGATTAAAATCAGTGAATGAATTCAATGCCAAAAATATTCTATACACCCTCCTCCACTCAAGCAACATCCCCTTATCCGCTGGAGGAATGGTACCAGAACACTTAAATCTGCACTCTCCTCTACCTTTTCATCGCATGCACACCGAGAGGCAGAAATACCCAGTGTCACTTCAGACACAGGGCATGCGCTGATCGGTTCTGCCGTTCTTGTACACGTGGTCCGTGTCGAACCTCAATTTTTGCCAGCTTGTTTTCTTTTGTTTATCACAAGTACAAAGTTCATACACAGTTCTACTTCTATGAATGAATAGTTTTCAAAAATCCACATTAACAAATCATAATGCTATGTTAAGTAAATAGTAAAACCATATTTTTTTAAAGCAGTTGTTTTTTTGCTGTTCCTCAAAATTGAATTTTCTCCAAGATTTCGCATTTGTGATTTGAACCACACGTCACAATTTGAACTTTTTCCATTTAAAAAAAGGTTATTTTTTTATATACATCCGATTGTTCTGCGGTGAAAATAACAAAAAAGAACAATTTGTTTTGAGACGTTGCTAGTCTCCACGATAAGGTTGTCCCCCTCCCCCACGCAGCGTGTAAAAACCAGGTCACACTCAGAGCACAATGGCACAGACCGGGTTTGCAAACACGTCCCCCCCCCCCCTCCCTCGGGCGATGTTCCCATGATGCCGAGGGACGGCAGTCTAGGGGCACTCTCTCCACACGGGGCCTCTAACGCGCTCCGTTCTGCAGGCTTCAATAAAAACACGTCCCAGCACGAAAACCCAGGCTGACTGCAGACCGAGCCCACGCACAGCCCCACGCAGGTAAGCAGATAACCCCCCCCCCAAAAAAAACCCTTCTGGGGAGGAGGTGAATAGAGAGTAAGATTAAGAGAGGAGGGAAAAAAAAATTTTTAAAAGAAAAAAGGATGAAAGAAAGACGAAAGAAAAAAAAAAACAACCAAAAGAACTGAAGGAGCAGAAACAGTATGATGCTGAGAAAACTCACTATCATTGGAGGGAATTAAATGGAAAACGTATAGAGGAGAAAAAATGTCAGTAATTAAAAATAATTGTGAAGATAATTAAAAAAAAAATTATTTACACAGCGCGTCTGATGCAGTTCATTGCTCTTACTAGATAACAGAACACTGAAGTTGACAATAAAATAAGGACTAAAAACATCATCTTTTCGGTTACGCGACTGGCGAGAGAGGTGGCAGCGTAACGGGCAGCGCGGCGGACGGCCGTACCGCGTGAGCTTGGTGCCGATCTGCTGCCGCGACTCCAGCCGCTCCTGGTCGGTCTGCATGGGGATGATGTTCTTCTCCTCCAGCTCGCGCTGGCTGGGCCGGTTGCTCAGCTTGATGGCCAGAGAGTCCTTCCTCAGCACCTTCAGCGCCAGCGTACCTGCAGGCCCAGAGTGCGTACGCTAAGAACCTGCTGTGGGCTCGTTCCCATAGTAACGGAGTGTGCCTCCCCCCAGATTTGTTTTTTGATTTGAGGGTGGGGTCTGCGATCGCTCGAACCCCCATCCCCCCCCCTCTTTTCCAAATCATGTGTTTAGACCTGATTCGGGTTTGTTACTGTTGTAAATGTAATACTGTTGGTCTGTGTAATGAAATAGAAACGTATGATCAAAAAAACAAAGATTTTTGCACATAAACATCCATATTGTGTGTGCTTGAGTTTGGATGCACTACTTGAGTTTGGATGCACTACGTGTGCGCATTAACACCTGTGTGAATCTGCCTGACTGTGATGTGCATGCCTGTGGACTCCCATCTCATGAGAGCAAAGACGTTTTTCTGTGGTGAAGATTCATTAGTAATAAGACATCCCTATGGAATAGTCCCAAGTTATAACCTGGCTTGAGTTACGGTCAAAACGGTGCCAAGCCCCTTAAAGGGTTTAGTGTAAATAAAAGGCTTTACTTGTGAACAGCATGTCGTCGTCGTCCTCGTCGTCCTCCTCGTTGTCGTCGTCCTCCTCGTCCTTGTACATGCTGGGCAGGTCCTCGTAGTCCGACTCGTCGGGCATGTTCTCCTTGTCGTCGTCGCACTCGATGACCACGGTGGGCACCTGCCGGATGTCCATCAGACTGCACTGCCCCCCGTGCAGCGCAGAACTGAGGGGAGGGGCCAGGGGGGAAGGGCGTGCGTCAGTTTCCCTGGAACAAGCTCACCAATGGGTCAAGTTTCTATACACACAAGCGGCTGGGATTTAAAAATCGACAGTTGCCCTTAAATCTGACCAATAATGAAATGCAAGAATGACTTCTTCACAAAAGCAGTTTGGAGAGAAATCCCGAAACCTAACTCGTCAAGCTGAGTTTGTGAAGAAAAAGCACAACACCTGTATTTAACTTGCAAGATTAACTATTAATTAAGATTAATAATCCCGGGGGGGGGGGGGGGGGGCACTTATTGTCCTTGTGAATAAAAACAACTGATTTGGATCATCTGTGAAGGTGCCTCTGAACCTCCTTTTTCTCCATATAAATGGACAGCACAGAACGATAAAGCAATCGCCTGAGCACAAAGGCTTCTGGGAAGGGAATCGATGAGGCCGCGCCGCGCGGACACCGTCTGCACAGCCACACCGACTCCGGGGGGGGGGAAATCGCTGAAGGACACCGAGCCGCCCGGAAACAATATCGATTTTGAGCGACCGCAGCGCGATCGCTGTTCGCCTCGAGCTGATCTACGAACGCGCCAGGCTCAAAGCCAGAACGGATTTCAGCAGCTACCGCCATCTGCTCATCCAGCTGGAGGGGGGGGGGTCAGGTGCATCATGGGTATTCAAATAACAATGCAGACGGGGCGGACGCACAGGAGCCGACATTACCAGCCTCAGACAGGATGGATGCCGGGTAAATTTCACTTATCAGGAATAAACAAGCCAGCACATCTCCCCCTGGCAGTCCTTCCATATGAAACATGTGAAATGTCATTTGACAGGCATTTGTATCCTATTGTTTATATTGACACCCTGTTGACTGCTCGGCCAGGTCTCTCCAGAGAAAGAGATTCAGGATTTCAGTAAGAGTTATTGGTTAAATAATTATTTATTTGAATAAAAGAAATTCAAATAAAAATGCAAAGGGCTCCACAACCAACCCTTTACAAACAATGGCAGTCGTTCATCGCATCCTGATGGAAGAGAACATCTGAATGAGGGGAGGGCATGGGAGTTCAGCCATAACCAACAGGAAAATATTTAGAATTTTACATTTTTCAAATGACATATTTAAATGTCCTCCTTCCTTATCGTAATAAAACAGTGGTATATACATATTTTTGAAGATACAATAATTGTTCAAGCCGGACTAAACAGACATTTTCTCTGAAACACCCTGTTCGGCTTACTGAAACTACGATCTCCCACAATGCATTGCAATCTCTTGTTCCTAATGATGCGTAAAAACAATGCGTTGCTTAAAATACTTCATAGGACCATGAAAAGGAAGCGGCATCCTTGCTGGAGGACGACAGTATTTCTAACCAAGTGCACTTAAAATCAGGAGCCTCTGTTTCCATCCCACAAGCTCTCCAAATTTAGCACTCTCATGGGCGTAACAAACCAAAGGAACACCCCTCTGGCCATAAAGTTAGGCAGTCAGGTCCTATGTGCCACCAGAATAATACACTGTACGCCTTTGTTTCCTCCGCACCAAGGGGATTTACCACACCACTGACACTGCAGTCATCAGCAGGGTGTTACGCAACGTGAGACTGGATGCACTTTTTATCAGCAAATCAACCGCAGTCTAAAAATAGTCACGTTTTACATAATCTACAACACGGCGTCCATGTTTTGCCCAAAATAGATCTGAAGCGTTCTATAAAAATGCAACTGTGTGCGCAGAGAGCAAAAGTCTCCAATTTCCAACCTATATTCTTGCATGTAAATATAGTCCAGTTACTTCATATCATATCAAAGCGGATAGAGCTATTAAGGTTTTGATTTATTATTATTATTATTTTTTTTTTTTTAACTGATTTGAATCTCATTTCTGGTAAAGCTACATTTCGTGTTTTGGCATACATTACATTTTTTTTCTGCCACTTTTTTGGATTTTTTTCCTGACAATCCAGGATACCAACACAACGGCACCCAAACTGAAGAGACAGGACAGCAGGCCGTAGATAAGAAACTCTTGTGCCAATCCTAAATCAGTTCAGTGCTCCAAAGACCTGGACATGGGCCTTCAAGGGCCAGGAAGGTCACTGCACTCTTCTGGGTACGTTTCCCCTTCCTGGTTTCCAACAGAGGGGTTTCAGTCACACGGGGGGGGGGGGGGCGGCAGAGATGGGAAGTGTGAAGGTTTTCCAGAAGAGGCCTCACCCCCCCCCCCCAACCTGACCCCCAAGGCCAAACCAGGACACCTGTCTTGATGATGGCACCGCCACAAATCCCTCATTAACTTCATTCTCTTCATTAACTTATTCGTTATCTATATTGCCAGCTTCCAATAACTGCAATTACACCAGCTGCGCTACACCTCACAGGCAACTACACCCGCTGCGCCATACCTTAACACTGCCAAACACAACCACTGCGATACACCTACTGTGCAGTAAAAATCTGCTTTCTCTACAGCACAACCAGCTTTCTCTTCCTAATAGACCACAAATATCAGGAGAAATGGCTTGGAGGCTTCGTCCTCTCTTCTGAAAAGACTCCATTCTGAGCCCAAACAAACAGCTTGGCTATCTGAGGACAGGCCATTCATTTCTGTGGGGATCCTTTGTGTGTCCTAATTTAGCAGGCCCCGTCCGCCAGCACAGCCCGCTGCCGAATTCACCCCCCGTGCGCAGGGCTGAGGAACACGAGGACGGGCGGCGTGCGCGTACGGACGGGACAGGGGGTGAATTTTAGGGCGGATTAACTCGGACGCATCCTTCTCGACTGCTGGAGCTCTGCAAAAGGGCAGGGAAATGGCTGGGAAACCTGGACACACAGCGTGTTCACACTGCACTGACACGCACGCGGCACAGACCGTAAAGGCGCAGCACAGACCAGGCAAAGAACGAGGTGACGTATGCAGAACTGACAGGAATGACAGGGGCGGCACAGACCGCAAAGGTGCAGCACAGACCAAAGACAGCCTGCAGCAACACATGCAGACCTGACAGAAAGGAGAAGGGCGGCACAGACTGAAGGAGTAGCACAGACAGTAAAAGTGCAGCACAGACCAGACAAAGCAGAGCAAAGCGACCTATGCAGAACTGACAGGAACGATAGAGGCAGCACAGACCAGAAAAAGGCATAGCAACGCAACACATGCATAACTGACAGGAATGATAAGGGCAGCACAGACAGTAAAGGTGCAGCACAGACAGACACACAGACGGAAGGCGCCCCACCTCTCCAGCCGCTGCAAGGTGAGGGCCAGCGTCTTGTTGAGCTCCTCGATGACGCGGCTGGGCGGGTGCACGGACATGGGCAGCGTGCCGTACTGCAGCGCGTGAGGGTGGGGGTGCCCGTGGGACGGCAGCAGGGAGCCGTGGAGGGCGCTCAGGGGCTGGGGGGAGCACTTCGGGGGGAAGCCGGCCAGGGAGGACTCCAGGCCCGAGGGGGGCGCACAGATCACCACCTTTTTGGGAGGTAGAGGAGGAGACATCTTCCCCAGCATGTAGGGCAGTTTCATGGGCTGTCCTGAGTCTGTGGAGACAGGGATGGGGAGATAAATACAATAATATTAATAATACATTTTAAATGTGGTTTCATTTAGACTGCACTGTACCGTACTACATGTACCCAGGCACACACAGCTTGCCTCCAGCCCAGTGAAGCTCTGGCCTTTGCACTTGCGCAGGTGCGCCCGGTTAGGAGTGGGAATGCCTGTCAAGTCTGAGCGAAACGGCGCGGATTTGCTCCGCATGACTGCCCACTGGGGAGAGGGGCTGCGAATGTGTGGGAGACAGAGCAACAGAGAGAGCGACGAAGAGGGAGGAGGAGAGAGAGAGAGAGAGAGAGAGAGAGAGAGAGCGAGAGCAACAGAGAGAGCGACGAAGAGGGGGGAGGAGAGAGAGAGAGAGAGAGAGAGGGAGAGGGGGGGAGAGGAGAGAGAGAGAGAGCGACGAGACGGGGGAGGAGAAGAGAGCAACAGAGAGAGAAACGGTGAGCACGAGAGAGCATACAATGAAGAGAGAGAGAGAGAGAGAGAGAGAGAGAGAGAACGAGAGCAATAGAGAACGAGAGAGACAGAGAGGTAGTCCTCCTGACAGATTGACCATGACAGAGGGCAACCCAGTGGACCTCACCCTGGCAGACCTTAATGAGGATAATAACTCTGGAGCTATCTGCATCTGCTCCACACAGTCATCCATCACAGGCCCGTCCTCACACAGACTCACACAGGAAGATCCACCAGGCCAGCGAGGCTCACCACAGGTGTGGAGAACCAGCGCCTCAGCAGCAGAAGCACCAGAGAACCCCCAGGACCCAGATCATCATGCGCTGCAAGAACTGCGTGGAGTGCAGCGGCTCTAGAGACTAACACTGCCTGGATTTTCAATAACTGTTTTAGTGCTTCCGCCTTGGCTTTTTCCGAGATGCACAGTTCAGAATTAACACGCTCTCCATTCGTAAGGGACCCAGGGAAATTCTTCATCACACTCTGGACCTGGAGAGCCAGGGGCCGGTTGCACCAGCTGTGCATAAGAAGCCTAGTTATAACATAAACCTCCACTACACAGATCAGCAACTCACGGTCCTCGAGGGCCGAGAACTGCTGGTTTTCCACCCTCCCTTTGCCTGGGAGTCAGGTGTGAAGACAGTCTGGCCAATCAGTAGCACTAATTACCCGGGAGAAAAGAAAACCAGGGCTGGATTTGGATTTGAGGGCCAGAGTTGATGACCCATACTCTACTAAAGTTACAATTTGCGCACTACTAAAATAAAACGAGTTGCACCACACACAGTTTATTCGTAGGGTTACGTTCTAACTGAGTATTTACGCAAGCCAATGGCCAGGAATGATGGTGTTGAACTGATAACGCTTCAACGACAGAACAAGTAAATGTATTGAAGAACTGCCTGAAAACTACAAACCCCATCCTCGCCAACATTCTGGGTCTAAGTGGGCTAAAAAAATATGACAAACCCACTTAATGCGGTAGAAAAAAGCACTAGTTTCTCAAATACAGTCTACAGTGATATGCACTGGATACCATATTGGTTTCTGCAACTTCGCCAACAGAAAAAATTGTTCACGTCCATTCCAGTTCAGCGAATGGATCAAATCGACACTGATGTCATTTTGTGCGACTGTACACTGCTATAGGAAGAGCTGACACCTATGAGTTTGTGTGAGGCACATGGGCAACAATTATTAGCCGCAGTTAACCAGTTAGCATACGTATGTGGATAATGTTCCATTTAGGAGAATTTTAGTTCAGTTTACGGTGCAGGTATCTAGCTAACTCGGTAATCCTGCTTCCGCTGGAGGACCTGGGTTGGGGGGAGCCTGTGCTACATGACGTTCAGAACCAACGCCTCCTGGACCTCCTCATTTAGCCTATTCCTGTACTAAAGCAAGCTCAATGGAGAACCCCCATTCAAAGAGCTTTTCAGTCTGGTTACAGGATTCATGTGGGCATGGGAACCCATAAGGTTTTGCAAATGATCAAAGTAATGTCAAAATGATATTCTGAAAATCAAAAAAGAACAATGGATGTAACAAATTACTGAACGTTAGTTATACAATAGTTATATAACACACTATCAAAAAATCAAAATGCCTTCAGACTTAATCCCCATCTAAATCTCCATTAATTTGAGAATATTTCATGCTGTTATTATGACATTACCATTTTTGACATTTGCTGGGTTACTTAAAGTACCCCTGTGCACACAAGCCTGGAGTAGAGCTGGGGGGATTTGTGACCTGCTAATCTTCTCAGGGAGGAAAAGGTAATCCCGTTTGAAGGCTAAACCACCTGATGACTCGACTGGCGGGCCGTCACGCTTTCGCTGAATGGGACTGTGCCAGGCACTTCCTGTCCTTGAGAAGAGAGCGAGCGAGAGAGAGAGAGAGCGAGAGAGAGCGAAAGAGCGAGCGAGAGAGAGAACGCAGACTCACCGGAAACATGATTGGGGAGTCTGGAGAAGGGCTTTGGGGGGAGCGCAGGGGGCTGCTTGTGGTACAGCGGGGGCTTTGGGGGCGTGTCCTGACTGTCACAGTGGAAGCCCACAGACTTTTTGGGAGGCAGAACCAAGGCGGGCTTCTTGGGGGGCTCTGGGGGACTGACCCTCCCCTCCGCAGGCCGGTACTCCATGGAGGCTGTGGGGGGGGGCGGGGGGGGGCAAGGAGAGACACGCAGACAGTCTTACTCATTAAATACCAACCTCTGTGCACACAAAGCACACTCTGGCTTCACCTGCTAGGTGAGCTCAAAGAGTCAGCATTATTCTGTCTAAAGAATCACTTTCAAGGGAAAAAGAACAGAATCAGGGGAACGATCCAAAACAAACTGATGCCACAGCTTCTTTCTTTATCGCTGCGCAAAAAAAAAATAATAATAAAATAAAAAAAAAAAACCCCACAAAACTTCACTTTCATCCATTAGAGGAGGATTCTACCAGCATAGTACCATTACATTACCGCCTGCGCTAGTTCGGCTGCACAAAGGCCTCCTTAAGAAGCAGCACCGCCTAGCGGGGCTTCCTCTGGATCAATCCCCCAGCACCCGGCACATCAAACCCATCAGAAAGCCCTAATTAACCGGCCGGTGTACGAGCGAGCTGCATCCCCGAGGCAGACCGCAGACTTCCTGAAGCGGACGCGGGCTGACGTGAGCCTGCGGCCTAACTGGGAGCATCCAGACCCAGGTCCCCTTCGCCACTCACCCGACCCGTCCATCAGCTCCGAGCCGGGGAGCAGCCGGAAGGCGTGGTCCTTGCCGTCGCAGTCCAGCGCGCCGGAGACGGACCCCGACGACTGCCCGTTCTCCATCTTCCCGTCCTCTTTCGGCAGCGAGGCCGTCCCGTCTGCCCGGAGAGACGGAGACGCGTCAGAAACCGGCGGCGGCCATCGCGGGAATGCGGTCCAAGACCAGAGGAGCCGAGGTTTAGAAAAACCAAACGGGCCCTAGCTTCACCCCCAAAGACAACGGCTGACAGATGACTCAAATAAATATCTAAATATGCACTGTAGCCTCCAGATCCACGCTCCCCCAGTGTGACAGCATCAGGCCAGAACCTGCCCTGGACTTTCAGAAGGCAGAGTCTATGCAGCCCCCACCATCCGGTATGACCTTTGACCTTTGACCACTCTTATGCATTCCCACTCGTAGCCTTTGCTCAAATGACGCGGTTTCCCTTTCAAACATAAACACTTTTTTAAATGCCTTTGCCCTAAGCCCCGAGTCGGCTTCAACATCTCTGATCACACCTTTTTTTAAAAATCTGGAGAGAGCGCTCCAGCCGTGGCCCACGCATTCTGCGAACATCTCGTCAGACGCGAAAAGTAGGTCAGCCTGAACCGCGCAGCCTGACTCACTGATATACTGGAAGCGCGCGCCAGTCAAAATCAATGCGCAGCAGACGGCCAGGAGGCCAATTCTCCGGGCAGTTAAAAAATAAAATAAAATAAAAATAATTAATCACAGTTCAGATCAGTCGATCAGACCGAGTTCAGGGAGGGGGAAAGGGGGGGAGGGGGGGGGGGGGGGGGGTGTAAGTAAAAGGGTGTTTTTCTGCCATTTTTCCCCCATTCGTGGTGCTGAATTTAATTCCTTGTGCACTGCAAGTTGGTGTACTTTACTTCACAGCACAAAGTGACATCTTTCAAATGCTAGCTTAGTGTTCAACCTAAGCACCATAACACACTGTCCAATTTTCAACTCTGCCTTTGTGATCCTCTCTTTGGAGAATCTTTTTTTTTCCCTCTTATGCGCAACCTTTAGCGATGAATTTTTGAGTCTTCAAACTTCTCAACAAGACTCTTTGGTTTAATTTTATTTATTTATTTTTTTAAGAGGATTTATAGCATGCAGCCCCAGGATTAATATGGATGTTCCAATTAAAGCATTCAATTAGAGGGAAAAAAGGAAGCAGAAAATATGCGAAATAATCTGAAGTGCTGAACGCACATCAAGGGAATGAAATGTGGCTGTGATGAAAATTTTAATAGCTCAGTTTTGAATACATTATAAACAACACAAGCGTACACAGGTACACACTCAGTCTACATGCCTAATGTATGAGGCTGACAACAGCATAGCAGGGCTGCATTCAGACAGACTGCAACAAAACACAGAAGTACAGTAAAGCAAGGGGGCACAACTCCATCACTGGAGGGCCAGCGTGTGTGTGTGTATGTGTGTGTGTGTGTGTGTGTGTGTGTGCACGCATGCCATTTTCTAGTCTCTTTTTGCTTTATCTTCATTGAAACAAACTATTCTGACGCTCTCCCAGTGAAACTCCTCGCTGTCAGGTGAAAAGAAGCGGCTGGCAACTCCACATGTATCGGAGGAGGCATGTGGTAGTCTACACCCTCCCCAGACCGACAGGATAGCGCATGGACCAGGACTGCGATACACACGGGGAATTGGTATAATGACTAAATTAGGGAGCAAAAAATGGGGAAGAATGGCAACAAAAAAAACCATTTATTCTGGCCTAAAACAATAAATCACTACATCTGGTGTATCCGTGTAGCCAGGCCTGTAAGGAACCAGAGTAAAACATCTGCAGTTTATTTCTACGGCTAAAGCCACAGCAGGAATTAGGGTGTCAATTTAATGCAACCCACAATGATTAAAAACAGTTACTGTACATCCCAAACCTGGCCACAGGTACACAGGTTAAAGCCACACCCCCTTTACCTTTCTCGAATATCTCCTTCAGCACACCCCTCTTGATCAGCTCCTCCCTGCTTTGCCTCATGGAGATCTTCCGCTCCAGAGCTGCGGGTTCGAAACAGAAAAGCAGGTTAAAGTGCATATCCTCAGTCCCAACTCCACAGTCCCCCCCCCAAACATACTCCTGACAAACTTTCCTCCCCCTGCTACCCCCCAGTGAGGTTCTGCAGCCTCTCTCACTCTCCGCCAAGACATTCCCTCGCCCGTCTGAACGGCAAATGGCTTTTAACGCCACCGTGTTCAATTTCATTATTTACACTTTGATGAGAATGTGCACTTTCACCACACAACTAAAAGACTGCACAAAACAACTTGGACACAACAGAAGACACCTGGAAAAGTTATGCATGCACATACTGTAACTCAAATGTGCCCACTGCAAATCCCACAATACTTGGGTGTTACAGGGAGGAAGAACAACTCTTGGATGAGAGGGAACAGGCCTCAGGGAGCCAGACCTTGTTCAGCTGCACGTACACACACACACACACACACACACACACAGGTCCCCAGTGTACTGGCCCAGGTCTAGCTGTTCAGTTCTTTGAGCTCTGAATATCTCTGACGCCTGTGTGTGTGTGACAATCAGTGACAGTGTTTGATTGGTAGGATAGGTTTTGAATAAATCTGGGACGCAAACATTAATTGTGAACCATTTTGACATCATGAGAGGAATGAGGCTATGCAAATGCAATTAGTCACAGGGTCCAGACCAGCAGCCCCGAATCCTATCAAAACGGATTCAGCTAATCAAGTAATAACGGTCTCCAATCAAGACCTTCATTAGCCGAATCCAGCACTTTAAGTTCTGGGCCAGAACGAAACCGCAGAGAACCGGACAGGACCGCATTCCGCGGTCGTGCCCCCGGGGGGGTGGATCTGTTCTCGCTCCGTTTCAGCGTCGTGGCGGAGGGAGGGTTGACGGTGCTCAGAGGTTACCGTGAGCAGGATGCGTCACCCCGCCAGAGCGCAACCTGCTCACCGAACGAAACGCGGCGCCGTGCGTCGAGAGGCCTGCGGGCAGCTCGTACAGAACCCGCGTCACGGACCCTCGCCACACTCACGCACCTGTGTGTGTAAGGGGAGCACTGGCAGGCAGGCTGTCCAAAACCCCCCCCCCCCCTTGTTGATGTACTCCGCAGCCGGGGGCTGCTGCTCGCTAACTCACAGAAGCAGCGCGTCGCTAAGCTAAGCCGAGACGGACGGAAGCACGCCGCGCAGCTGTTTTCATCATTACTCAGCACTAAGCTGATCAATAACAGCAATCCATTACACGGTTAACTCTCAGTTAACCAATTACTTGGGTCTGAATTAATCGGGTCAACCTAAAATCCGCAGACCGCATCGCTCTCCGGGACCGAGGTACAAGGGCGCACTGTGTTAAACCACAGAAGACCGAGCTGGGAACATCTCCACCTTTTCCCTCTAGCAAGGTCGTCGACGAAGTTAGCGGCAGTAAAAACTCAATCTCGTGTAATTGGGTCAGAGGAAGCACAAAGCTCTTTGTTCACAGGAGGCTACAAAGGCACAGTAAAAAAAAAAAGGAAGATTAAAAAAAAAAAAAAAAAAAAACTGGATTTCATTGGTTTTGGATTGGATTGAAGTGAACAGTAACTCACCCTGTGACCAATCAGCAGGCAGCGTGACAGAGCGCGAGGCACGCCATTCGCCAGACAGCCAGATTCCAGAAAAACAAAAAAAAAAAAAAAAATGTAGCCATTTTACATTTAGTGTTTTTACTGATTGAATAGACAGAACGCAGGGAGTTTTTACCTGTTTATATTCATAACAGGTGCAAAGCAGACATAACAAGATTACTGCAAAGGTAAGCAAAAATGTTTTCCGTCAGACCGAAGTGTTTATTAAAGGAAAAAGAAACGGAAAGAAAAAAAAAAAAAAAACTAAACGATGGCAGACGTCCACATGCTGAAGGAGACAGATTCCAGTGCAGATGGAGTATGAAGCAGCATTTCCAAGGGGACTTTGGGATTAGGAAACAGGATGAGCTAAAAATCACGTCTCACGCCCATCTTATGAAACAAAAGCAGCTCGCTCCTTGGGCTGAAAGAACCTCTAAAGTAACGAAGAGCCCAGGCTGAACACCGCTCATCCACAACCACACCTCTACTCACAAAACACATGCAATGCAGGAAGTAGGCTGCCACCTACACCCCCCCCCCGCCCTCACAAATTGGGTAATACCTTTAGATTAATATAACATTTGTGTAAGAACTTGTTTCTGGGAATAGGACCGACAATTCCAGTTATAATACTGTGCATTTACGCTCGAGTGTCAGATCGTTTCATAGACTAAAATTAGAATCCTTAACCAGCAGCAGTTCAGTTAATGGTCATTATATTTCACTCACACCAAATGAGGAAAAACGTTCAAAATGGCACCCAACAGGCAATCGACTGGGACTCCAACATCCATAAACTGCTCGGCTCCTCGCAGGATCTCCAAAAAACAACCGGGGGGGGAGCCGTTTATGAGCGGAGCTAATAGGAGGAACCCCGAAGCTCCCCCTATGATCTCCACCCAACGCCAAATTTCCCATTACCATTAAAGCCAATTACACAAACCCCACACTCGGTCATTAGAGGGAGTTTAATGTTGGCTGCGGTTAACGGTGCAAGGCAGGATCTCAGCATGGCTCACAGCATAGACAGAAATACTAATACTAATAATAATAATAATATATAGATTGATAAATGAATACATTTTAAAAACCCAGACGCACAAGCATGTTCTACTGAACCACCATCTAACTCAAATTTAAATAGCGCCAACCCCCTCTAGGAGCAACATGGTTCAATCCACAAGACTGATCCGTGCAACAACCGTAAATAACCACCATGGATATACGATAGGAACTGTGCTATAAACAGCTGAGAAACTAGAGGCGCTATTTAAATGCAGTTACCCATCATCAACCTGCAACATGGTTTGTGTACTTCACTGGTTAGGGAGTCTAAACTCCGTGGTTGCAGGAGTCTAAACAAGGTTAGAGTTTAAAATACATGGCTAGGCAGTCTAAAAAGTTGTGGTTATGGAAGTCTAAACTTCATGATTCGGGAATCTATAACCAGCGGGGTGAGGGGGGGAGGGGGGGCAAGGAGGCTGGGCAAATTAGCACCTTTAATTTTAAATTAGATTCGCTAATGAAAGACCTGAATATAATTAATGAATTTGACCCCCAAGCTATCCTTGTAAAAGAAGCCCTGCTCTCTGGATAGAATGAAAATGAGACCGAGTCACAGATCGGTTCATCCATTACTCCTGCCCCCGTCAGAGTGATGACGGCCCCTCGGCCCGAACGCACACCGCGTTCAGCGGCGGTACACGCCAACAGATCCGCGCCTCTGGATCGGAACGAGGCGGCCGCCCGCGAACGTGGCTCTGTGACATAACTCTGGGGTTAAGCCCCCATCGGGACGATGCGGGGTTACACAACGCACAGAGAGACAAATCCCCCAAACGGTCCCTCTCACAAACAACTCAGGTTCGTGTCCTTAGCACAAGGAATTTAGGAAACTATTTGTTCTGAAAAAAAAACAACAATAATAATAATTTCAATAAAATAAATTTACAAATGGCTAAAATAAATTGCAATTCTAATAATAGAATGCATCACTTTGTTCCACTGGATGCAGCCATATACAGCCAGGTGTCTAAAACCCTTTAATTTATGATACAAATACAGAAATTAGTGTAAACCATTAGGGTGCAGGTTCCAAACCCATTTGGGACACATTAAGGCTTGTATTTATGTCATTAAAATATACTTGCAGGTAAATGCAAGCATTGCACTTTAACTTCACAAGCTCAGTTCCTCAACTTAGTTTTAACAATTGCTGAACTTAACAATACTGTGTTTCCATAGGAAAAAAAAAAAAGAAAAAAGAAATGGCTTTCATTTAATCGTTAGTCAAGGTTAAGGACACATCTAAACAGATGCAAGCCAAAGAGATTGGAGGTGAGGAGCAAGAATCCACAGAAGAAAGGCTTCCATAAACACAGCTCTACAAGACATCGCATTGCCTTGAATCACCCCCCAAGAACAAAGAACCAATTTTTTTTTTTGTATTTAAAAAAAATAAAAAATAAAAACACGCTTTTCAAAGTTCAAAGCCTCCCACTTGCATTATCGCAGACATGGGGAAACAGACCAGGGAGAGCCAGGAACCGTCTGAAGCTCTGTCAAGAAGCAGTCGACACACGTGCCCCTTCTCCAGCCCGTTGCCGTGGGCAGCGTGGGGTTTGATAGGGCTGCCAGATCCCTGCTGGCGGGCTTCTCTGCTACTGCGGGACGTGGCAGCCGTCGCCATGGCAACTGCAGGGCTGCCACCACCCATTGCACTGAAGCATTTATACCAGCCGCTCCCACGAAGAGCGACTTGCACAAGCGCACGCGAAATGGTTTTGGCGACAAAGGGCCAACGTCAAGCCGTTAGAGCCACAGCCAATAGCACTTAAGTCAAGTAACTTAAAGGTGCGGTGTGTAAGTTTGTAGCAGCACACTTTTTCATATTTGGTTCCTTCACATCACAAACGATGTCAATTAATTAAAAAAATTAATGGGGGCGACAGGAGGTAAGAGCGGTTGTCTGGCAGTCGGAGGGTTGCCGGTTCAATCCCTCACCCTGGGCGTGTCGAAGTGTCCCTGAGCAAGACACCTAACCCCTAATTGCTCTCAACGAGCTGATTGGTACCTTGCATGGCAGCCTTTCACCGTTGGTGTGTGTGTGAATGGGTGAATGAGAGGCATCAATTGTAAAGCGCTTTGGATAAAAGCACTATATAAATGCAGTCAATTTACCATTTACCAAAAACCCAGTATCTCCAATTGCCCCAGCCTCTGAAATCAGCCACTCCAAACTTCACCATGTCTGGGGAGCTCATCCAACAGTGCCCCTGCCTTACATCCCTGAGGCAAGGCGTTGCCTTCACCACACCGTTCACCACAGCATCGAGCCGAACAATACACAGCACTGACCAGGTAAAAACAGCCAGATGTGAGAAGGGTCTCTTTTAGCCTCGGGGTAAAAGCCCCTGCCTTCAGCTGCTCTGTGGAGCCAACTCGCCAGTAACGGACTGACAGAGGGGGCGCACACAGCGTCTGCGAGCCACCCACCGACAAACCGCGCCGGCCCCCCCGCCGCTCCGCTAAACACCCGTCAGCCTTTTGATGGATCGCCTTAAAATAGAAAATAAAAAAAAAAAAAAAAGAAGGCAACATGCCAGTAGAATGGTGTATTGTAACAGAATCTCTCCCCGCTCGTCACAACTGCAAGCAAACAAACGCTTATTTCATGAAAACGGCCGAGAGAAGTCTACTTCCAAAATTATAAATGCATGTCAGATTAATTTACATTTAAATTTCAATGATTGTGCTCACGAATCAAAAGGCGGGTTAGCAATTTAAATACCCAACATCTGACGTACAGTATACTTGAGTCGAATCTGTTGCCAGAGGTGGAAAGTCCAGGGGGTTCAAGTAAGTCATGCCAATGTGTTTCTTCCACCCATTTCACGAATTAGTTCCACCTGCTGGCTGAAGAACTGAGCCAATTAGCAAATCCAGGTGATTGGAACAAAACACTGAGGAGGACTTGCTTTCCAAACCCGAATTTTCCACCTCTCTCTCTCATACTCAGTCACACACAGGTTTAGCCATATCACCTACCTAATCACAACAATAAGGAGGGAAAAATAAGAAAGGACTAATTTCAGCCTGCCACACTTTACAAACTAACAAACAAACAACAGAAAAAGACTGAGTCTGTGCTGGATTCTTGCATCAGCACTGAGGATAAAAAAAACCAAAAACTAAAGAGAGAGAGAATTTGTGGAAGCTGTCAGAACGGCACAGGGGCATTGTGGGGCGAGAAAGCGTACGCGGGCGGAAATCTTTTGGGTACAGTATCTCCTCAGCTGAAAGGAACAGGTAAACAACGGCCTGCGTTTTCGGCTGGCATCTCCGAGAAGCGGTCCCAGAGGAGGACCGGGGGGGGAGGGGAGACCGCACACGGAGGCCGGAACAGAAGCACAGAACACAGAAGAGTCGGAATGAAGAACACAGACCGGAACACGGTGAGAAAAAATAATAATAAAATGCAAATAAAATCTAAAAACTCAAAACAAAGAAAATAAAGAACAGGAGCATATTCCTTTCCCCTCAAGAGTACAGAGTGAAAGACCAGATTTTATTTATTAAAAATCACATTTCAGTAGATCCAAAAGGGGCCCTTGCCAACCCCACTGCCACCGTCTGCACAGTACATCAGGCTCAGGTAACAGCCCGTTTTCCACCCCTGTTCAGATCTGTGTGTGCGCATGTGATCATTCCTTTTCTTTAATGCCATTACCAGGTTCAGTGGGGTGTGTAAGCCAATCAAAGCAAAGCACCCTCCCCACTTACTCCAGAAAATGTGAGTGAAATGGAGTAAAGACCTGAAGATGACATCACTGTCCCAGATCTGGAGGAAGATATGTAGGGCACAATATTCTCAAACATGTTCAGAGGCACAGCGAAGCATAGCCCATGTGCACACACACACACACACACACACACACGTGTACACACGCACGCACACAGCTAAGCATAGCCCATGTGCATACACACACACACACACACACACGCACCTGAACATAGCCCATGTGTGCACACATACACACAGATGTGCATGTGCATACATGCACACACACAGGCACACATGCATACATGTATACACACGTGCACACATGCCTGAATACATGCGCGCACACACATACATGCACACACGACAGACACACACACACACACACACACACACACACTCGACAGGCCCATAACCGATCTCTTCACAAAATTTTTTTTTAAAACGGACAGACACGAGGGAGACGACAGGCTGCAAAACGGTGGGAAAAACAAACGACTGCGTCGACAGCGGTGAGGAGGCAGGCATTTGCATTCCGAGCCTACGGACAGTGCGGAGGGGTGTTTGTTTCAGATCCTCCAGAAATTATGAGTCACTTAAATCTTCCCAGGCCGAGAGACAGCCGCTGAATACCAAGCCGAAGCGGCCGGCACCGTCGCCGGGCTCAGACTGCCGATCAGCCCGAGGAACCCGAGCAGACAGGTCACAGACGCTAAATAACGCGCTAACGCGTGGCATTACCTCTCCTGCGCCCAGTTCCTGGAAACGGTAGCCCACGTTCTCTCCCCCACCTCCGTCAGAGCAGCGAGAGTCTCCACGACAAGCTCGGCGCACCCTAGTGATCAGATCTCCGCTCTCGTCTTCGGTGCCTTGCAAAAGGTATTCGGACCCTTACGCGGTTTTCACGTTCCGTTGCCTCGGGGCAATAAATCGTGACACCTCTTAATAATAAGGATCGATATTTCTGAGCTACACTCGCACACTCGGTAGATCAGACATACCCTCAAATGAGCAGAGGCTAGACTAGGTGGGGGAACTAGTGTCAGTCAAACTGTGACTTGGAAAGATCTACAGGGCTCAGTAGCTGAGATCCTGGGGGGTGGGGTGGAAATGAGCCAATAACATCCCAGTAAATCCACAAAACTGGCAAAAGGAAGGAAGCTATTCCTGGGAAAAAAAGCCATCTCAAGAACTTTGCTTTCAGGAATTCTCAGAATTTTCTGTTTTTGGGGTACTGCAGCCACAGAGCACAGGAACTTTGATGGAACGCACCGCATTTGATGCAGACCCAGAGGGAGGAAAACTGCGATCTGCACCAAAACCGGAGACGAGCCTCTCGCTTTGACGCCCCTGGTTGATTTCGGCTTCCATTTTGGTTTTTTGCGCTTCTCTCCTGAATGGCCGTGCCATTTTGAGAAGCCCTAATTAGAGCAGAGAAACCCGCGGATTAAGGGAACCTGTGAGAGCCAGCCGGCCCCAGATTCACAATCTTCCCCACAGAACACAAGCAGCCCCTTTTATCTTTTACTTTTAATTAGCAACCTGAACGAATGCAACTCGCGCGCAAGCACACAACTTAATTAAGGATGCTTTATTTCGCATCATCGTCCACACACACTCACGCCACGAATAAAAGCAATCATAGGATTTGCACACCACAGTCAAAAAAAACTAATAAATAAATAACCTTTTGAGTAATGCTCAATCAATCAATCACCAGTCTCACAGTGAAACCAACCAATCAAATCTCAAAACAAGTCTTTCATTCCAAGTCTCATTCCCACCACACTTTAGAGGGGAAAAAGCAAAATCAATGCCTCTAAAAGTTATATATTTTTTAACAATTTAAACATATTGATTTCAGTTTCTGTTACCCGGTACACTACAACCATGAATAAAAAAAACAATTCAGCAGTTTGCTCCTTGTGCTGCATTTTTCACTGATGTAAAAATTTTTTTAAATGTGACGAGTGACAGTTTATCCAATACCTGACATCTACAGTTTAAAACCATACCAAAACGAGCTATTAATACAACCTGAATCTCTGTCCTCTGCTATTTTTAAGGCGGAAGACTATTCTTAGCAGTTCAATTTCTGGTCTCATTTTTTATGGTCTCTTGGTCAACTGCTGACCCTCTTTCAAAGACCTGCAATGAAACCCATTCATCCAAAATGACAAGAACAGAATCCATGTCCTCCGGTTCCCTCCGGAGTGCTACAAAAGCAGCACAGCACACACTACACCTGCCCTTTCCACCTGCACCAGTTTATTATTTTTTTTTATTTATTTAAAAAAAGGTATTTATACGAGTTTCGCCACAGAGGTTTCAGGGAACGCAGAAATACTACGCCAACCGCACAATTCCCAGCAGCCCCAGAACCACGGCGGCAAGCGAACATTTCTCAGCAGGCTCCCCCCGAAGACTTCCGGGGATGTCTGAGAGAAAGCCTCACGTTTTATCCACAGGTTGTGTTGCCTGAGGGAAAAAAACGTGGGGAGCTGGAGAAGAGAAAGAGTGACAGAGAGAAGAGCAAGGGGGCAGAGAAGAGAGAGAGAGAGAGATGGAGAGAAAGAGAGAGAGAGAGAGGGAATGACACCTCACCTGCAGACGTCTGCTTGAACTTCTCGCTCTTCTTCTTCCTCCACTTCCAGGGCTTGAAGAGGCGCCCCAGGGTGGCGAACTTGCTGCGCCGGCGGATGGGGGGGGTGTGGGTGCCGGGCACAAGGGACTCGGAGCGCATCGCTGCCAGCCGCTCAACCTCCTCGGCTGCGGGGGGGGGGGGGGAAGAGGAGAGCGATGAAGAACGCCGTGCAGCGGTCAGACCCAACCCGAAGGTCAACCAGAACACCAACCAAATACAGGCCTGCCAGTCAAACAACAGCCAAAACCAACAGCGCATCGGTCTCTGGGATTTCCCATGAAATGTGCACGACGGCGTCCTAAACCGCAGGCCTCGAAGTGCCACTTCAGAAGAACCAAAATGTCCTCTCCCATTTCAGTCACTTTGCATTGCTTTAATAGGAGAAGGAAGTACACTGCACTCAGAAGAACCAAAATGTCTTCTCCCATTTCAGTCACCTTGCATTGGTTTAATAGGAGAAGGAAGTACACTGCTGGTGCCACAGACCAAGGTGCTGGACTGAGGACATGTGCCCTGGCTTTGGTGCCTGGACTTTGACGAAAGGCCTGCGCATAATAAGTTTAGCTTAGTGGAATTTCACAATTTTTGTTGCCCCAAATCTTGCCGTTTGTTCTTGTAAACATTTACTTAATATCAAATCAACGCAGGATTAATTAGCTGTCCAATTAATTGACTGCTTAAGCACTTGTTTACAGCTGGTGGGGTGCCTAATTAAGCTTAATTAATTGAGACAGGTGCCCTGAAATTCTTCAAGTGACAGTTATTTATAGACTTTGGAGCAAACGAGCCACAGCGGCAGACTCTCTCCAGGAGCAGGGCTCCAGGGGCCCTCTGTCTGAACACGGAGAGCAATCCTCTGCCAGGCACATTGTGTTTTTTTGTTTTGTTTTTAAGTCACAAAGCCACGGGCACCAACCAGAAATCAGCCATCTGCACATTAACCGGGACGCACCCCGATAATTTCAAACGGATCCGGCGGCTCGGCGAGCCGGTAAACGTGAACGGCGGTGCAGAAAGCCGCAGGTCTGAGCGCGTGCGGCGTTTAAAATCCTCTGAACGAGCGGGCCGTTATCTGCATCGGCACACGGGGACACGTTTCACCCGGGAGACGCAGACGGGTTTAAGAAAACCAGCTTTCCACAAAGGGGGATAAGCGTGGCCTCGACCCCTAGAAGCTCGAGGGAAGTCGCAGTTTGAGGCTCGTTCTACCGGCCCAAAAGCTTAAGCCCATCCACGCCAACAGACTCATATTGGTCCTTTTGCCTGCCTACCTTCAGGCCTTGGAGGTTTTAACATGTCTCCAAATCCCAGCCATACAAAGCCTACTTAGTGTTAAAGTCACACTCCCATTGGTCACTTCCAAATTCAAATGATAACAGCCAACCTGTTATGGACTCCTCCCCTTGTATATGACCACACCCATTTTTCCCCCATCTAGCCCAATGAGGACCAAGGGGATAGGGAGGATCAAAAGTACAGCACTGAGGCACCAGGAAGTCATGACTGCAGCGCCACATATGCCCAGTGGCTGTGGAAAAATCACAACGCACTGGCAGGAAGCAATGCTGTGACTACCTGGATGAGTCGTTACTACACCCTTGTAGAAGTTTTGGCAGGCCAGGCGCTCATGGGAAGACACACCACTAGTCCAAGTGTACTCCACTTGGAGAAAATGGCTCCCGCTGCAGTTCGGTGGAGTCCCAGAGACTTAGAAATGGCTTTGTAACCTATTCTACCAAGATATTTTTTTAACAAATTTTCTCTCATCTCTTCTGGAATTTCCTTTGATCATGGCCTAGTGTGCTTGTGGAAACTTTGTGGTTACTACTTCACTCTGATGGTAAGGTTCAATTTGTGTGAGGTTTAGTTCAGACAGGGCTGGCTGCAATCAAGCCTGGCTGCGTTCAGTCAGCTGAATCAAATTATCAATTAAATTTGGTTAATTGGTTGATTGAGTAACTAAGGGGGCAGTCACTTTTGCTGATTGGTGATGGGTGCTTGATAATGATTATTTATTTAATGAAGTTATTTTAAAAATGAATTATGCATTTACTCTGGTTCCCTTTGTCTAATATTGCATTTTGTCTAAAACCATTCAGCGTGACAAATATACAGTAATAGAGGAAAAAAAACAATATTTTCACAGCCCTGTATTTGTCTTCACCTTCAGGAGACCTTACACTGTCAGTTAATTAAATACATGCCAAAGCTTATTCAACATGAATAGAAAGAGGACCACTACATCCTTGATTTGAGATCAATTTGGTTTATGTTATCCTTCAATCACCCAACCTTTAATCATTGATATACCAGCTACTAGTCCAAAGCAGCCTCTGAAGTTTCCATCACTTGCATTACGATTATGTAGTAGACACTTTTAAAAATGTGTGTATACACATATACATATACATATACATACATACACACACACACATATATATAAAGAGGACAGGACCTGGGGGATATACTGTAAAGGAAGCTTTAACATACCCAGGGTAACTGAGTTGACAGGCTTCATAAAACCCAACAAACGCAATATGGCTTGACTGGCATCACAAAGGTGGTCCAGCGCGACAACTTTTTACACAGCATTGCACCCATTTATACAGCTGGATATTTACTGAAGCAGTGCAGGTTAAGCACCTTGCTCTAAGGGTACAACGGCAGTGTCCAGTGTGACCTTCAGGTTACAAGACCAGCTCCTTGCCCATGATACTGCACTGCCACCCCAGCGTGCTAAGTGAACATGGGCTTAGTTAATTAAGCTGTGTACATTCCCATACAAGTGGTGATGTCTGCAGAAATGAGCCTCTAGCAGTACTGCATGGAATATAGTCGAGCAGCACATTCTCACCTAATGGAAAAAAAAAAAGACTGATATGGAGGATATGGAGGGACACTATGGACGGATAGAAAATAATATAAAACAATCATAATGACAAAAAGTAACAATGTTGCAGCCAACAAACTGCTAAAAGAGTAAATTTGTTCGTTAAAATACAGTGCCCTATTTACTTTGCAACTACTAATGAATAAAGCTACACTGTCACCAACTGTCCAACAGTTTATTTCTATTTATTCCCTGCCCGTGCCTTTGATGGTGTAACCAAAAGCAATTGTGCATCAGCCGAAGCAGCTCAAAGCAGCTTAAACACAAAACACAAAACATAAAGCACAAAGCAAACCACACATCCACAAACACACACGTACGGACAAATATAAAACGCACACAGAACAAAAACGCACACAGCACACAACACGCACAGCGGAGATCCAAATCAACAGAACCACCCCGGCACGTTCAAATTTTAAAATTAAGACCGTGACCATCCATAGCCAACGATCTGCACAAAGAACACGGTCTCCATTAAAACCAAACCAGGCAATAGCAACGGTTTTTTCAAACAACCTTTGGTTGTCAGTTAGCGGTTTCGATTCACTAAAGCCTTTGGGCAAAACTCTATGTTCTATGGTGTGCTTAATTACAGTACACCTAGCCCCAGGGTGAAATTCCTTCATACTGACCTGGTGTCATTATCACAGAACGCATTACACCGTTCGTTAATTAAAAAGGCAACACTCAAATCCAGACATGGGGGGCATGGGATTAAAGCATTACCTGCACAAAGAGGAGGTCACAAGCAAACGTAGCCTTGGTCAAATTATTAATTTAAATACTTCAGAACTCTTACTACTCTTCTACCTTTCAGAAGCCAATAAAACTCCAGAACATTACAAACCAATTGAAAATAATTCTGTTTGCACCAATATTCGGAAATTTTTTTTGTCTTGGTTGATTACAGATTCCATTAACTTATGTTTAATTATTGAACCATTAGCCTATAGGTACACATGGTGGACTTAAGTTGACTTCATTTCTCACGTGTCCAACTAATTTTGCAAGGAAGTTATTTTCAAAAGGTGCCAGCCCAAGATGTTTCTAGGTGATGTTCCAACTTGTTACACCAATGCCAAGATTCAATATTAAAAAGTAGGTTTACTACTGACAAAGCCAAGAAACACCTACCCAAACTGAGAACAGCAACCACACTCTCCAGCAGCATTACCACTAAGCTACAGTGTGCTTATCCACTATACAGGCCACCATTCGTATTTGTAGGCCACCACCTCCATATTAGAAAATTATTTTTTAAAAATTTTAAAGCTGTCAAGGTAATGAGTCTCAAAACATTTTGAAATTCCCAACATTCCTATGTAAAATACTACTTTTACAAGAGCAAAGACAGGCTTGTTTATTTTCCTGGCACTCAATTTGTGCAGTTAATATACAGAGTCCAGGTAATGCCCACAGAAGACAGAGTCCATTGTTGGGATGAACTTCACCAGCACTGGGAAACAAGGAACTCAGACTATAGCCCGGGGTGTGGTGATGCTCACAATAAACATCAACAATCTCAAACTCTAGTCTCTTTATTTGTGCTCATCATAAATGATATTCAATATTCCATAGCTTCAACTCTGAATTAGGAGCCGAACGTGAAGGCATCAGACATTACCATCAGCCTTCACTTTGCAAGGAAGTCATGTTGAGATTAAAAACCTTTTTGGCCAAAGTAGGTCAGAAACAGTGGCAACAGTTAAAGCATTGCTAAATTCAAGGCAACATAAAACAATGTATACAAAACAAGCAGAACTACAAAAGGAAACGTGAAAACAATACAACTGGGCAAGATCAAAAGACTGCTCTTCGTCCACTACTGGTGTCCACAATTAGCATTGATCTAGCCAAGACCGTATACCAATCATTGCAATTTTCTAGTGTTCAATTTCCGGAGTTACAGCTAGATCAGTTAGAACCAAGCATCTTGTGTCTGGCCGTTAGCGTTCATGAATTGCGGCCATTAGCCTCCAGGTAATTTAAGAAGAAGGTGAAGGTACCGATGACTATTGAACTACCACAAACACGAAATTATTCGACAATTGCAAACAAAAATAAAATAAAAAATAAAATAATTTCTTTAAGACAATTTCAGATATTTCAAATGCAGTACAACCCCAATTTTGAAAGGCCAACCTGAAATTTAAGCAATACTATTGTCCAGTTGTAATTACACTTAACGTAATACCAGTGTCTCTCATAGGTGAAATCCTGTGTTTAAATGAGGATTTGGGAATTTGGTTTGCGCTCTACATTTGCGTTCGGGTATTTGCAACAGTCCTCTAGCAGCTATGCAAATGAACCCAGTAATATAATTGCCCGAATTCAGAGAGGACGGGCGATCATGTACCGTTTTATTCCATCAAATGCCGCCCAGTAAATATTTTACAACGCCTTAAATAAAACACACTCGGTTAATCCCATCCCTCTTTCCTTCCTAGGAGGATCTGCGGGATCTCGTGCAGTGAAAATAGCTCTTAGCAAACGAACAGCTGTATATAGCAAATGCATTTCACCGACACGGAATCAAACGGCGTCCGGCTCTAAACCAGCCCTCCACGAGACTCTCCATCCGCGCCAGCCCAAGCAATAACAACACCCGCACACTCACCGTCCCGCGCCTCGTTCCCGCGGCTACAGTTGCTGCAAATGTGCTTTATCTCTTTGCCGATGTGGCAGTGGATAATGAAGGGCATGTTGTTATTGTTCGCGGTCTCCTTCTTGCCAGTGAGAGATTTCATTCTGACCAGGTAAAAAGGATTCTTCTTCGGCTTCTCCAATGCCATTCCCGCGGACGTGCCGCCCCTGTGCCCGGTGGTAAACCAAGTCCCGTGCATGATCGTGCGCACGGAATCCGCCATATAAAACTAGCTGGCTGGCGGACTGTCAGACCCACGAACACGCAAAGACGAAGGGAGAGTTGCGTCTAAATACGAGCTGCATTGGGAGGGGGCTTATAAACGCACAGGCCCACGGTCGAATCTGATAGACTCCCGTGACCTAGCGGTTTCAACCAATGCGGTGACTACGGTGCTGAGCTTGGCGTAGCCCTACCCCCCCAACCGACGTCAGCAACACACCCAATCATAAGCCTACACCTTACATTCAGACGCGCTCGCACATCCGTTTGGTATAAGATAATAAAAATCATGCTAAGCCCCTGTTATGGCACGCATTATGCATTCCGATGCTGATTCCATGTTTCGTTACCTTTCACTGATCTCTGATAAGCAGAGGTGGGTGGAGTACTCAAAAACTGTATTTGAGTAAAGCCGGGCACCCACCGCACGCGTATCGGCCGCGAGCGCACTACGCGCGTATTACGCGCGTAACTGAAGCGTAGTTGAAGTACTGTTATTACAACGGCAGCGGGCGACGTCGTCTCCACCAGATGCGAACGCGTCGCGTACCGGCTGCGAAGCTCGCGCGACACAAGCGAACTGAAGCGTAGTTTTTCGCTTCAGTTCTATTTTTTCGGCTTGTCGCGCGTCACGGTGGCCTGTTTATACACAGAAATATGCTCTAAAATGCTAGGTATACATGCTCTGATTTATATTTCATCCTTATATTACTGGGGGTGTGTCCCTAGTTACCTCCCAGATATTTTATAAGCAGCTAAAAAAATACAAGCCTTTTCGTTTTGTAAAAATAAATAAATAAATAACTGGAACCTGGGGAAAAGGCAAACTTAGTTTCGCTGTCTTATTTTGCGGAGGGGGTGGGGTAAATTTGAAAATACACCACAGAAAGACGTAGCCTATCGCACTTGTACTTCAAAGCTTCCGGTGTTCATGGCGTTGTGGTGTTCATATCCCTTCAAGATTAAACTGTTACTGTCTTTTTCATGATTAGCTGATTTTACTAAATCTGATCATATAAATGTTTTGACGTGAATGACAAGACAACACAGGAATTCCCAATGGTTGATTACGGATTATTTATTATTATTATGATCATTACATATTCTTCATGAAATTGGCACGCTTGTTGACCAAGCAAATAAATTAATACAGTTTGAGATTGATTGTTATGCAGGCTACGTTGCGATTTAAGTTTATGGTAATTCTTGAAAGCGTTTGCTTTCTCACGTATTTACGAGGTAACGAAATATTACCAAATTAACAAACTGAAAAAGGTCTCTCACCAAAGTATTCACTTAACCCATAATCAACAGTCGTGAACAAACGTGAAATACACGATGTAATCCCACTGCAGACTGCGAGAACTACTAGGAATATATAGCTTTTACGCAAGCCTTTGCGCGACACAAACGGAACCAGTGGAGACACCCTACGCGTCGCGCCGTGCTGTTTCGCCCTGCTGTTTACGCGACGCATACGCGACGCGTGCGGTGGGTGCCCGGCGTAAGAGTGAAAAAATGCCTGGTCCAAAAACTGCTCATCTACAGTACAAGTTACTGGTGTGTTAAATAGGCACAGTTTATTTAAAACCCCTTAACTGTATAGAAAAAATACAAATCCCTCAGAAATCTACAGTATAGGAACTTACCCGCCTTGTGAAAGGACTAACCTGTCAGATTTTCAGGGACTTTTGTCTCACAGACAAGTCAGATTAAGTCAATCATTAATAAAGCCTATAAGAAGTCAAAAACATATTCTGATGTTTACTTATGGATATTTTCCATATTTAGTGATGCTTACTTTTGACTGCTGGCTTTACAATAGCTGGTATCGAGGCATTCAAGGGATTGTGGTCTAAAACAAGAAAGTACACCTTTAAGAAGCTTGTACAGCAAGCTTGTGCCTCTAGGGCAGCATTTTTCAAAGTGGGTGCCGTGAGATCTCTAGGGGCACCTCAAATTTTGAATCATGTTAAAAATGAAACAGTTATGATTAAACAAAATAAATCATACAGTGAATTTTAAAAAAAAACTGATCAATCAAAAAAACTTAAATTCATAATGGGACATTTGTAAGCTCAACTGATTTCAACTCATCCTGGGGAATTTTAAGCCCGGTTGATTTCAATTCATAATGTAGCATATGTAAAATCCTACTGCAAATATTTGAGCTTGTCTGAACTTGGTCCTTCGAGTGTTCAACCTCCAATTGGGACATTTGGTCAAATCATTTGAAACAACCAATTTTTTACATTTTAGCTAGGCTAGAAACTTTTGTAAATTTCACAACAGAAAGAAAGAAAAATTAGAAGAAAAAAAAAAACTGAAATTAAGATTTCCTGCCCCTCACCCTTTCTGTTGTACTTGTTTTGATTGAAAAATTCTGCAGTACAGCTCACTGTAGTTATGCCACGCTGCTTGATGCTTTATTGTTTAAATATTTAAAAATATTGGAATTACTGGGCATGCCCTTTCATTGTTTAGAGTACAAATCCCCAAATGCCCCAATACTAGCCATTAAAAAAGCCAGCTTGTCATCAGAAACTCCTGGAAGTACGTAAAATATCCTTCATTGCACATAAAAATGTCTATGATATTTTTCAAAATATACAGTTCAACTATTCATATATGAAGATTTTTAGTCACAGCGCACATAATAAATTCTGACAGACTACAATCCGACTACAATTGGACTACATCTCATGCACCACTTGGAGTTAATAGTGTTTTCTTATCACGTATTCACCATCTTTGTCAGTGATCGCTGTTGCCACGAAAAGAAGTGTGGAATACAATCCCCATCCCCCACTGAAATGGGGGCACACTGTATCTGCACTGGCATTCCAATTACGTGACTGGCATAGTGTGCATCCCTTTGTCAAGTGTATTTATGGTCAAACATTAAGGTCTCCGATGCCGTGCATTATGCAGAGCTCTTAAATATTTAAGTTTATTCTTAACGCACATTTGCATCTCGTGGCTAAGTATGAAACCTTTCGTGATTACAGATGTGGCTGGGCATTCATCGACTTCTGCCAGATTGCACCATGAAACTGTTTAACAGGCCACATCACTGACAACCACAACAAATGGAAAAAACTCCCCAATGAAGCCAGCTGTGGACTTATAAGCAAAACCTCTAAAGCATTCGTGCTACATCATTCTGAGAAAAAAAAAACATTTTGTTATGGAAAAGCGGTAGGCTAAAGGTCCGTCACTCCAAACCAAAAGCAGACAGACGTCTGTTACACACACAGCGACGTCACGAAAGCCATTTAACAGGAATAAACAAACAAAAAAACAAACAAACAAATAAATAGCAGTGCCGAGGCCAGAGTGAGTGTGCATCAGATTGAAAAAAAAAACAAAACAGAAGATGCATATAGTAACAAGAGTTTTTCTCCCATAAGCTACATATAACAGCTAACATTGAAGGTGACACAAGGACAGCTACACATCCGCCATGCTGACGCGAGCACCACCACCAGTCGCCGCCTTTGACCCATGCCAGAAGCAGCTGTATGCGGCTCGTTCGCCTAACTTGAGTGGAAAGTCGAGGAACTCGAGACACGGCAGCTCGTTTTCCGACGCCTCTACGCTAAAAAACACGGCCTCGCTTTCAAGATTTGACATTTTAAACAGATCTGGGGTTTTACTTGCAGCACCGGTGAGCAATGCATCGTATTATTTATTTATTTTTCATTGGCTGATATGGTATGATGGTATGACAAATCTGACCATGAAAACAATGTTTTTTAATGAGCTAATGGTTCCCTACAGGTATGGGAACAGTCTGTAAAAATGCAACAAGTGCATGTGCGTGTGCAAGGACCTTTTGAAGTCTTCAGGTGGAATAGAAAAATCCTACGGGACTGTGAAATGGTCCAGACCTACATTTCCTGCAGGGATTATAGCAATTACACACCTCCTCAGATCAGAACCTCACACATCCATGGACCTCAGGACCAGATTTCAAAGCTCTAATCACTGCACTGTGATAGATACAAATGCCCTACAGGCCTCCACAGGGCTGGGGAGTCTGCACTAACACAAATGCCCTATAGGCCTCCACAGGGCTGGGGAATGTGCACTCACACAAATGCCCTATAGGCCTCCACAGGGCTGGGAAGTGCACGCTAACACAAATGCCCTATAGGCCTCCACAGAGTCAGGGAGTGTGCTCTAACACAAATGCCCTATAGGCCTCCACAGGGCTGGGAAGTGCACACTAACACAAATGCCCTATAGGCCTCCACAGAGTCAGGGAGTGTGCTCTAACACAAATGCCCTATAGGCCTCCACAGGGCTGGGAAGTGCACACTAACACACATGCCCTATAGGCCTCTACAGGGTCTCCACTACTGCGAATACCTTCATGGTACCTGGAAGGCCAGGAAGTGCACACTAGCACAAGCGTTAGAAAGCTTTGCCTTTGAAATTCTTGTTTTAGGGTGAGAGCTGTGGGCACCCAGGACACAAGGCTGGCGACCTCTGCTCTAAATCAGAATGTCCTACACACTATCACCGTCCTGCTCCAGCCTTCTGATCTCCCACCACCAACCCATCCCCCCTTAAAGGGGAACTTCCCCCTAAAATGAGCTTTTTATGGTAAACTGACCCGTCCACCTTTGATATAGTCAACAAACACGGTAGTTGAGACACACTAATCTTCTACATATCTGTGTCCTGTTCTGGAAAAATCCTGAGTGATGCAGGTCGGTCAAGCCTCGCTCACTTTCAATCTCCTGATGCGTAGCCAGGTGAAAAAAAGCGGTGTTTCAGGTGAACGGTCTACCATTCAAACCATCTACCAAGATACCGTCCAACCGTGGAGAGAGCAGTAAGATAAAAGGATACCGGAGTTCCCCTTTAATCAAGCCCCTCGTTAAGCAGGTCACCGGCTCAGAAAGTTTGGGAAGGGGGCACCTCGGCCGTCTCAGTTTGAACTCTGATGATGCGGACCGTCGGGAAACGCTACTTCGGCTAGATTGCCTCGTGTCTCATCCATCTGAGTAAGTGCAGAAATGAACGGGCTTTTATCTCATTTCAGCTGACATCACGCTCTCGGGGCCCGGTCTGCCGCACAGTGTCCGCACTGATGAGGGGGAAGTAAACGGCGACGATGTCATCATGCGCTGGAATTAATGACCCCGTTCTCAGAGAAGCGCTCAGACCTGAGCCAGGGTCAAACAGGAGACAGAATTTAACACTTAAAAGTCCTCCGCTCCTGAGGATCCCTCTTCAAAGAAACATATAAACCATATAAACAACTAAAAATCAGAACAATCACATAAAGTAATAATATTGCTTTGGGTATCTTTGAATGTATTTAGAGTAATCTGCTGGTGTCTCATTGGCCAGGGCTATTCATTTGGCAGGTTGGGGGTTAAATTTGGTGCTAGAGACCTTCACTGGGCCCTCTAACCTATAAAAAAATCAGAAGAACAAAAAAGTGTTTTTCCAATGCATAAAACTTATGGCTATGTCCAGATCTGCACCTCCAGTGTTTGCATGCTTTCCATCAATGACAGAATAATCAGTAATAGCTATGGATTAAGAAGCTATCTACTGTGGCTCCACATGGTACAGTCCATCTTGTTCATGCACTGCTTTATCAATAGTATGTGGGAATTGTCTTGTATGGAATCATCCTTTGCCTCACTTCATCTATAAAACGTAATGATCACACCTGTTGACTGCCAGTTCCCTTTCTGCTGAACAGACAAAATTATTTTTAGCCAAGATTTTTAGTTGTTGGCAAAATTTTTATGTTGTGAAACCAGCCTGCTGATCAGATCACTTCCCTGGTCTGTTCCCCGCATTTACATTTATAATGTTTTTTTTTGTTGTTGCTATTTTTCTCCCATTTTCTCCCCAATTTAGTTGTTATACCAATTCCCAATTCAATTCTCTGGTCGATGCGCTATCCTTCTGTTGGTCTGGGGAGGGTGTAGACTACCACATGCCTCCTCCGATACATGTGGATTCGCCAGCTGCTTCTTTTCACCTGACAGCGAGGAGTTTCACTGGGAGAGCGTAACGCACGCGGAGGTTCACTATCTCCCCCAGATCCCCTCCCTGCTGAACAGGCGCCCCCGCCAATCAGTAGGAGTCGCTAATGCAACGATCAGGACTCATACCCTCACCAGTTTCCCACCCGCGAACACTGCTAACTGTCCTCGTAGGAGCGTCTGACCAAGCTGGAAGTACCGCTGCAGGGGATCGAACCCGGGTCTCGGCGGTGGTAGGTGAGTGCTCCTCCGCATTTAGATTTTAAAACCTGTTTCTTATACTGTTTGGAACCCTGGGACACTTTTGTATGAAAACATAATGTCCGCAATGTCTTCTGAGCAAAAACACCTGAAAAAATACGGCCAACTGGCTAAAAACCCGTTATTAGCAGCTGAGTACTTTTCACTCGAGCTCATTAAAAGTTGCAACTCAGCACTTCACGTGAAATCATTCTGAAAAAATAAATAAAATAAATGGGTTTTTTTTGTTCATTTTTTGTTTTTTAACTGTTGCAAAATTGGGAAAGCCTTGATGTGAAAGGCACAAAGGCGAAGCTCCCACCCTGGATGCAATTAATAGGAGAAAAAAAAACACCTGCAGACAAATGATTCCCCTAAAATTAGCCTGCTTTGCTAATCGCAACAAAGCTTGAGGGCCAATCGTCAGTTTATCGGAAAGCTCTCCTTCTCCTCTTTCTCCTTCTCTCCTTCCATCTTTCCCCATTTCTCTCTCTCTCTCTCTCTCTCTCACATACACACACACACTCTCTCTCCCCCCTCTCTCTTTCTCCCTCTCTCTCTCTCTCACACACACACACACTCTCTCTCCCCCCTCTCTCTCTCCCTCCCCCCCTCTCTCTCTCTCTCTCTCTCACACACACACACACACATACTCTCTCCCCCCCTCTTCTCTCTCTCTCTCTCACACCACACACACACACACTCTCTCCCCCTCTCTCTCTCTCTCCCTCTCTCTCTCTCTCTCTCTCTCTCTCTCTCACACACACACACACACACACACTCTACCTGCCCTCGCTCATTCTATCTCTGTACTGTAAGTGAATGTGAAAGCACGGCCTCTCTCCGTCATGGCCCCCGTCTCCCTCGGTTACTGTACCAGACGGGAATGATAATGCTCCACAGCTCCCCCTCTCGCCGTAATGTATGTGAATGAGAATTCATATCAGCCTCTCTCTTTCTCTCCCCCTCTCTCCTTCTCTCTCCTGAATATGAATTTATGATGGCGTCTCTCCGCAGCGAGTAAGACTTCAGACCGCTCTCTCTCTCTGAGGGACTGTACAGTGAAGCTGACGCACCATACGCACTCTGTGTGTGTGTGTGTGTATGCGTGTGTGTGTATGTTCATGCATGTGCGTATGTGTGTGTGTGTGCATGCATGTGTGTGAGAGAGAAAGAGAGACTGACTGTGTGTGTGGGTGTGTGCATGACAGAGAACGCGAGAGCGACGGTGTGTGTGTGTGCATTTGTGTGTCTTTATGTGAATGTACATGCATGTGTACATGCATGAGAGAAAGAGAGAGAGATTGTGTGTGTGTATGTGTGTGTGAGAGAGATAGAGAGAAAGAGAGAGCGACTGTTTGTGTGCGTATATGTGTGCGTGTATGAGCATATATGTGTGTATGTGTCTGTGTGCTTGACTGAGAGAAAGGGTGTGTATATGTTTGCGTTACTGTGTATGTGTGTGTGTGTGTGAGTATATATATATATATATATTACAAACAGTCTGTACTTATTCTCTTAACTGAATCAGTGTCTAAACCCCCTACAAACGGGCCAGACGGGCCCAGTGGATACTGCAGCCAGTCAGCTGGGCGCTGTGCTGGATAACCCAGTCTGGATGAACAGGATGTTTTCCTCCTGCAGTTAGTAGAGAACAGTACATCCCCCCGGCCCAGCTGGGGTCTACTGAGCATGCTCAGTCTGCAGCTCTCTGCAGCCGAGGAACCTCAGAACTCCGCGGACCCCCCACTTGTCTACATTGCTCCGTGTTTTCAAACATTACTTTTATTTCGCCAGAAAGGTCGAGTGTGAACTCTGACCTCAGGAGGAAGACTCCGCCCAAACGGCCCATCAAACCCCTGTTCCAGGAGCCACTACATTCTCCTGAGTGCTAAACCATCCTGGGGCTGCTTGGGTTTCAGTTTAGGCTCAGCTGTTTCAGCTTTCTGTAATCCTGACAGCTGTGATTTAGCCTTTTTATTTTAGCTATTATCTATTGAAAATGAGTGCTGTGCGAGAAAATCTGTTTTATAAATATACAGACGGGTGACAAATTAAAGGAAAAACCTGAATAGATGAGTGGAGAGACATAACAAATCCAGATGCTTCCATACAGGTGAACAGCATTATACAATTAAGCAATTAGTATCCAATCATGCTCTGTGATAGGCCCAGTTGCCCTCCATTTTGGATCAAGATGGCAAGAGGAAAAAATCTAAAGTGGCTTTGAAAGCGGGTTCATTATGCAGACACGGACGGCAGGAGGTCACACAAGCTCACAGAACGGGAGCGCAGAGTGAAAATATGTCCTCGATTGCAACGCTCACCACAGAGTTACAAACTACCTCTGGAAACAACGTCCAATGACCAATGAATTGGGTTTCCGTGGCCGAGCAGTCGTACACAAGCCTAAGATCACCGAAGCACCACGCCACTGGACAATGGTGCAGTGGAAATGCGTTCTCGAGAGCGATGAGTCTCTATCTGACAGTGTGACGGACGAATCTGGGTTTGCCAGAATGCGTAGTGCCATCAGTAAAGTTTGGTGGAGGAAGAACAATGGTCTGGGGCTTTTTTTCATGGTTTGGGCTAGGGCCACTTAGTTCCAGTGAAGGGAAATCTACAGCATACAATGACATTCTATAGAATTTTGTGCTTCCAACTTTGTGACAAAAGTGTGGGGAAGGTACTTTCCTGTTTCATCAGGACAATGCCCCCTTGCACAAATCACGGTCTATAAAGAAATTGTTTGTCTGGTGTGGAAGGACTTGACTGGCTTGCGCAGAGCCCTGATCTCCACTCTGTCGAATACCTTTGGGATGAATTAAAACTCTGACTGTGAACCCGGCCTTATCGCCTAACACCAGAGCCCGACCTCACTAATGCTCTTGTGGCTCAATGGAAGCGCAGCCGTGTACCAAAATCTACTGGAAAGCCTTCCCCGAAGAGTGGAGGCTGTTATAGCAGCAAAGGGGATACCAACTCCATATTAATGCCCATGGTTTTGGAATGAGATGTTCAACAAGTACATATGGGTGTGATGTTCGGGTGTCCACACACTGTTGGCCAGTGTATATTTACACACACACACAAATCACAAAACATTGCGCTAATGAAAATGACATTTATACAAATGCAATAAATTTTAAAATATTTCCTATTTTCTTTTTCTTTTTACAAATAATTTTACTCCTCCTTCAACTAACACACAACAACAGGAAGTGACACGTTTTTCCCCCTGGAGTACTACGCCCATGACCGGTCCCTAATTATAGCTCTGGCACCTGCTCTGCGTTCCGAGGTGAGGAGAGGACCCCCTGACCAGGGCGCTAATTTAATTAGCAGGGTCGAGGCGCTGCACTAGCGATCTGAGCCCCACCAGGAAGCGACGTGCTTACTGAACGGGCAGAGCCTGCTGGGATATTTCCAACATTCCATTCCACCCTGCCCGTGCCTTGCACTTCAACGCTCCCGCACGGTCAAGCTTCTGACGGTTTTGGCCTGTCCCAGGGCAAATAAGCATAGGATGGGAGGATGCGAGGATGGGGGGTTGGGGATGGGGGAGAGGACGATTGGGGGGGTTGGAGGATTGTGGGATGGGAGGATGTAGGGATGGGGGAGTAAGTCTGCATTTTTGCAGACTCTTCTGAACCACATTTCCCGTAGCTCCATTGGCTGCATGGCTTTCAAACTCTAATTAATGAAGTAACAGTAAAACAGGAATGGTATGCCTTCAGAAAATGCAGGTGCACTGAAAGCATACACATCACTGAAAGCAGAATAGCTTTTTTTCTAGTGTTTCCGTACTCATCCCCCCAGCCCACCCACTGCAACATTACCTTCCCTCTTGTTATTATGATTCGAGTGTCTTTTGTTCATCAATCCATCCATCCATTCATTTTCCAAACCCTGTACTCTTGGCCAGGGTCACAGGGAGGCTGGAGCCTATCCCAGCAGACTTTGGGTAAAAGTCAGGAATACACCATGGACAGGTCATCAACCCATCACAGGGCCCACACACCATTCACTCACCCAATCATACCTCAAGGACAATTTAAACTCTCCCATTAACCTAACCTGCATGTCTTTGGACTGTGGGAAGAAACCGGAGTACCCAAAGCAAACACACATAGACACGGGGAGAACTCCAATATGAAACTCCAAACTGCACAGAAAGGCACATCTGACTAAAATGTTACATGTTACAAGAAACCAGGCCAAAGACTGCAATGAGGTACAGAGGAGTGTATATTATTGTACATATCACATAATTGTATTTTCACATTAGTAGCGCATGATTTAAGGGGCATAACTGCATGACGTCACAGGGTTGTTTACCGCTGTATGATTACTTCCTGTATAAATCTACATTTGCTTCAGCGTTACCTGCATGCCCCCTGCTGGTCATTGTGCACACATAGCCAACTATTATTTTATTTTATTCAGCCTCCAGGGGGCAGTGCAGTGGTCATTGTTGAAATGCAAAACCCTTGCCGCACTAGGTTTTGAATGTACTTCACTGGCTGAGAAAATGTGGAAACACACACACAGTATTTTTGCATGACACAACAATATGTTAGGCATGTACCAAGGAGGGAATTTTCTTCACTTTTTAATTTTAAGACCCCACAAAATGACCCCCATCTCAATGAATGTATTAACATTTTCTATAACACCTACTACAGGCTGCATCAGTGAGTTATCCAATGTAAGTGGTTCACGTAACCATGGCAAAACCATACCATCGTCATTTTATCACCATAAAGGATTTACCTATTCATTCATTCATTACAATGGCCGAGCATGCGTAAAGCAGATAAGCTTTTTGTAATCTGAATTTTTATTTCATTTTTCCAAGAGAAAAAGTATTTTTCCTGATACACACTTATTTATTTATTTTTTAAATATGGGAACACAAAATATTCTGAAATGTTATGCCCATCGAACAGGAAGTGATTGACTTCAACTCCCATGTAATAACAGAAATATTCCACAAGGGGGAGATACCACACCATCTCAGCAGGGTCTTGCATTTGTGCCACCCTGACGCGCTGACCAGTGCGACTCACTCTGACATGCCTGAGGGTGCTTTAAATGGCAATTTATCACACCAGCTGTTCAAGAGCAACATCATAACAATGTATAACATGCTCTCAGAGGAAGCGTAGTATAATAATTAAACTGCATGGTGGTCTAGATCACACACTGATAATGTAACTGTCTGAAACACTACAGCGCACCGCGAGCTTCACACAGAGAACACTGCTGATCTCCCTCTGAATAATGGATGTCTTCTCAGCGCAGTGACTCTTAATTAGTCTATCGCCCAAACCTGATCTGAGTTGGTGTTAAGTCAGTCATGTCATTCTGATTTTAGATAGTGTTTCTTAGGTGCGGCTCATTGTGTTGGCTACAGCTTTCCGCCAGACCTCACCTCCTTAGAAGGAATCGTCTGTTATTCTGGTGACCTTGACAGGGGCGTGAAGGATCTGGGTTCGCAGCATAGCATGAACGTACGCAATAGGCCACCCTAAGTCCACAATATTCAGTGCTATTCAATTTAAACCATCCGCAGAGCATTCTTTAATAACACAATTTAGATTTAGAAGCAGGGCATTCTTTAATAACAGAAATAATGCGGAATAAAACACCACCACACTCTATGGTTGCAGCAATGGCTACAACGCCATTTGACATAATGCTTGTGCGCTGACAGATAGACCATAGCTTCCAGGGCCTTATCCAAAGCCTGGTATGGTTAAAGGTGCATAGCTCGGTCAGGCCATAGAAAAGCACAAACCCAAAAGCAGGGTGTTTTCATCTGAATCTGTACTTGTTCACTGCCACTGCAGCTGGTGAACTAGATGCTATGTCAATAACTTGCCAGTAGGTGGCAGCAGCAGATACCAGCTTTAGACCTGAGCCCCCACTTAATTAGCAGTCTATGCAGCAGGTCTTCGGAGGAGTGGACAATGCGGCCACCTTCATTAAAATTCATAAACTCGTTAGCTGCAGGGACATCACAAAGGAGAAGGGTGTTACTGTCCTCCCCTGTCGTTATTTCCAGGAGAGCCATTGTCCGCCTTGAACGTAGTTTGTCAACTCGAATTTGCGTGCCTGGGATGAATTCTGTATAGCGATGACTCTGAGCTGCAAGGCAGCACGGCAGCCACTGCACGAGACCTGTCACTCACCAGGACCTCCCACTCTCCATGCCCCACACGGAAGATTGCAGAATCAGCGGAGTTATGCTCCCAGCCGTCACCCAATGGAACCCAGCCAAAATAAACAAAGCACTTGGCAGCATGCGGTAATGGGACGGCCTATTGAGCAGGACGGGATGGGGATTTTTGAATATTAGGGGGTTTATGGAGGGGCGCATGGTGCACTTCAGACTGAGAGTCACTGCAAGAAGAGACTTGGGAAACAAACACACACGCAGACGTGAGCACACACACACACACACACACACAGGCACATGCAGACCCACACACACACGCACGCACACAGACATACACACAGGCACGCTTGTACACACAACCGCTATTCTAAAGAACCTTCCGGATGAACACCCTGCATGGTGACACATTGCGGGCGGTGTGTGTGAGCCCTGTGTTCCCCGTCGATGTCACCGTACCCTGCTCTCCTCCTCTCCTTATTGGGCGGCTCAGACCCTTCAGGGGAAGTGCTGCGTCCTGCACTTTCAGCAGCAGCCCCCTCAGACGCAGTCAGCAGCACGCGGACTTAATGACTCGCCCAGGCCCGCCCAGCCGCCACACGCTGCTCTCTGGATCGCTTAATCAGGCCTGCGGCTTACTGCTGGTCTGTCGGTTGATGTGCAGGGAATGCGTCCTGTGTGCTGATGGGTCTCTGGGTTTGTTATCAGTGTTAAAGCGGCCATCGGGTGCGGGGGTAAGCAGTACACACACGCACACACTCACGCACACACACGCATGCACGCACACAGGCACGCACACACACACACTCACACACACACGCAGGCACGTAAGCAAGCATGTACACACGCACACACACTCTCACACATACACGCAGGCACGTAAGCACACGTGTACACACACACACACACACACTATCACACATACACACCCATGCACACACATACCCAAACAAACACACGCACACACACACACTCACACATAGACATGCATGCACACACACACCCATATGTACATGCATGCATGCACACACACACACACACACACATACACAAACAGAGTAACTGAGGGAGGGATGAGAGAGACAGGGAGACTGACTGAAGCAGAAGAAATGACAGAGAGAGAGAGAGAGAGAGAGTGATAGAGATGGCTAGAGAGAAAGAGAGAGCATGAGCCCCAAATCCCTGCCGTAGTGCTTAAACTCTCTCTCTCTATCCCCACCCCACAGACATCCAATCTCAAGGCAGAACAAGCACTGGGTCTCCCACACCAGACTTAATGAATGATCAGACACTATCTTTCAGTCTCGTTTCTAAGAAAATGATAATGGTCAGGCTTTGCACAATGCTTCGTAATGACACGCGCAGCTTTCATATTGATTCATACAGAAACACGGTGATATAATCTCACATTTCCATTCAGCTCGGGGTCACTGCAGTGTGGAGAGATGGGAGAGAGCGAATATCTCCCAAAAGCTGACGCAGCTGCAGAAAATGCACAAAACACAAACACGACAGTTTCTTTTTTAAAACAAACTACTATTCAATGAGGTTGTGTGGGACAAATCTTAGGGAAATAGGTTCTACACACCATGCTCATATAATTCCACCTAACAAGGGTAAAATTATCAATATATCCATTGAGCAAGGAACTCCATCATTAATTCTGTGAATCTGTCAACGGCGACAATGTCACCTGACTTGCCTGAAGCGTTCTCATTGGCCGGGTGCCCTCAGGACCAGTTTGGTGAGGAGGGAGGATACGCCTATCTGGTGAATAACGTTCATCCAGCAGCTGACACAAACAGAATATTTCTCAGGCACCGCAGCGACACTAAGATGTCACCACAATGACACGGCAACGTTGCAAGAACCTCACGCGTGATTCGGGATGTCCAAAACACAAGAAGAAGGTTGAATTGTGCGCTGTATACTATAATTTAATTGACTATACGAATTAAGAATTCCAAAAGCGAGCATTTAGAGGCTTTGATCAGCGTGATTGGATAAGCACTGATATAAACCACTGACATCATCAAGTCTCTCATGATGATGTACGAGCTCACATTACTCCAGTACGTTAGAGAGCTGGCAAGGCAGCAATTTGCCGGTTGCAAGTTTACTGCTTGCCGCTGCGTTGCTACTGCGGCTATAAATATAAAATGAAATATTAGCAATTGTCACATTGCCATGCAGCCGTATGGAAAATCTGCTTTGCAAACGTAATACGCTACAGTTGGAGTTAAAGAGGCAAGGCCTATTGAAAAAACAAATGAAGCTATTAATTCAATTGACATTGCATTAAATCATTAGTTCAATGAATATTTCATAGGATAACTTTCCATAGCAGTAATTAACGTCAATCAACATCCAGAGACTTTTGTTGTGAACAAAACACTCAAAATTAATGCTATTTTGGATTTTATTGTACATGCAGTCGGATCAGAATATTCTGAAAATGAATATCGAAAAATTTGTATTTAGCAAGTAATTTCTGACAAGAGGATTTAGAAAAATCCACTGCACAATGGTCATCGATAGAGATCGATCTGGTCGTGTGTTGGTGATGTCATCAAAAGTGGCCGGTGGACCTTTGCCAGTGAGCTCATTCCATCCGATGTACTGGTTCCACCCAAATCGAACAGCATATGGTACAATTGGCTTCATGAATAAAACCTTGCCATGCAGCCATTGTTCCTGCTTTCCAGAGGACTAAATGCTGACCATGAACATTTACTGCATCTCATTAAAAAGCAACAGATGCCAACACAGTGAGAGGTATTTAATATAGGGATGGAGATTTCACATAAATGCAGTTTTCCCAGATACATAAAATCTTAATCCAAAAAGCTTAATTTCCTTCAATATATTTTATATGGCTCTACGTATAGCTATTTATGTACAACTTCCACGTATAGTATGACATTATATTATGGTCTATCTATGCATCTAATGCTGCAGTATATTGAACAGTATTAGTCCAAACAAGCCTAATACAGCAACAGCATTTCATAAAGATGGATTTGTAAAAGATGGAGAGAAAAACGATGAAGGATAAACACTTCTCTCAATAACACAAAGCCAGAAAAAAAGATACATACATAACTCAGCCAGACTTCTTATCTCTGTTATCACTACATTTTCCCTTTCTTTTCTCTCCAAAATGGAGTAAGAGAGGCGTGTTGGCGAATGCAGACTCCAGATCCGACGGGACAGAAGAACTGAAACAGGGTGGTGTGCAGCACAAAGCTGCAGAGCTTTTAAGTTCCATCTTTTAGGTTCCAGCCTAATTTCTGCTCTTCATCTCCCTCTATGAGGTAGAATTATGTCTCTTTTCGTTCCACCAACTCCAGCTCCACTCCACTTGGGCCCACTGGGAATGTACTACTGTTTATAACCTTTCTGCTTTTCAGAGATCATGCACAAACGTGTGTGTGTGTGTGTGCGTGCGCGTGTTTGTGTGTATGCGTGTGTGTGTGTGTGTGTGTGTGTGTGTGTGTGTGCATGCGCTTGTTTGTGTGTATGTGTGTGTATGTGTGTGTCTGTCTGTCTGTATCTGCGTCTCTGTGCGTGCCCATGTTCAATTATTCAATGGGATTTAGTACAGTACATTTGGTGATAACAAACATGAAACATATGCCTATTCTAATGCATGTAAAAACATCCCGACATCCTGACAAAAGTTAACCCCAGCATGCAAACAAGGATGAAAACACACATATATGTGCACATGCATATTTTGGGTTACCAAGTAGCATATTATTCTAGTGTGGATGCATGTTTGTTATCACCAAATGTACTGTACTAAATTCTATAGAATAATCTGTGCATGCACACAGACGCAGATACAGACAAACAAACACACACACACACAAACACACACACTACAGAGACAACTCTGAAATGTGGCAAAGGCAATTTCTTTTTCTCAAGCATGGCTTAACATGTACCCATGGCGAGAACACAGCTGTGACAGGAACACAGCGTTTCACAAAGAGGCGGAGCTTCTGTCTGACCTGCACGTGACACGCTGTGCTTGTTCTGCCGTGACCGTCAATCCGTTTCCATAGCGCCCTTTTTGCCCACATCAACGGCCCAGGTGTAGGATTTTAACATCCATAATTTCACTCATTTAAACCTAAAGTTTAAAGAGACGCAATTCTCTCCAGACCTGGTTCAACTATTCATGTGAAGTGCTTTACATTCACACCAGTAAATTAGTGACGAATTTAACATTCAGGCCAAAATTATTCTCTTATATGATTGTATGTTTTTTGTATGATGATCTTCTTGGTTGAAAATGTTCAGGGATCTTCAGGATTGTTTTCAGATTTTGCCAACACACACGTAGAGTCAAATAAAGTATGTCAGCCCAGGCCTGATTTTATACCATATGAGTGCCAGTCTTGGAGGGCCACACAGCATCTTGATATGCCTCAGCACCAGGGATTTTTTCATAGTCATTGATTGGCTAAAGAATCAACAAACGTTGTTCTCAAGGCCTCAACTGGCTGCCGTTTGGAAGAAAACTACAAATACCTGCAGATTGTGGTCTTCTAGGACTGAAGTCCATACCTCTTTCACTACACAGAGCTCATGCTCACATGTGAAGTACTGCTGTATATTTATATTCTGTAATTTAGCCATTTTACAGAACATGAACACAGTATTGAGTGGCACGTGTTAGGATGCAGTGTACGATACATATTTGATGCATCACACCACACTTTGATCGATACCGCACTGTTTTTGCGCTGATAGCCTTCGGGGTTCAGATCAATAGGGCGACATAATTCCAATGTAACACTCTGACATTGTGTTGACTCACGGACCTCTGAAGCCGAGAGAGAGCTGTGACAACATGGCTTCCGTACACGTTACTGCACCGACTCATTTATTCCTTCCGCCGTAACAAAACAGTGTAGCAAAAACACAAATGTGAGAACGGTAAGATCAGTGTCAAAAACTGCAGGAGACAGTACATGACCGTTGACTGTTAGCCCACCTCCCCTTCCCTTAAGTGGCTTTTGTCGTTTGCCAGGCCGCCATTACAAATAAGAATTTGTTCTTAATGACTTGCCTGGTGAAATAAAGCTGAAATAAATAAATACATAAATTATACACTTCAGTAACACCTTCGTCAATGCAAGGAGAGGTACGGCTTTAGTTTCAGTTGATAAGCTATGTGCTTAATAAACACACATACTCATAAAAAAAACATATGCTTGGGCGTGTAATTCTTAGATGGAAAAAAGCTGACAGCTTCACTCCACGGTTTTTTTTATGACAGCAAATAACTGCGCTGCCTTCCTGTCGCTGAGAACGAACTGCCTCCGTAGCGTCGCAGACGCTGGCTCAGGACCAAGCCGTCTATTAGAAACGCACGGCGCCGTCCGCTCTGACTAAATAAAAAAGTAACGAGCACTGGCTCGTGAAAATTGATGACCGCAAAGTCGGGGGAGATTTCGACCTTGCGGGCAGTATACGGACGGTTCCGGAAAGGGGTATCGGTCCCGGCCGTCCGACGTCCCGCCAAGCGAGAACAGAAATCCATCAAAAGGGGGAAGCAAAAGGGCTACGCGGACCGGCTCCCCAATCTCGAATCCCGCTCCGGGGAGAACGTCGCACTCTTCCAAAAAAAAAAAAAACAATCCGGGGAGCGTGATTCACCCGCTTTCAAAGGTGCCTCCCCGTTAACGGTTCCGAAGGATTTATGTGCACTCCAGGCGTAGGAAGATAAACCGAAGTACGGTGAAAGATAGGAAGGCCCCCGTTTCAGTATGCAGGCACGGATATAACACTGTGGTACTCGATTAAACGCTATGATGCGTTTGTAAAAATTCATGTCTGTGGTTGAGTAGGCCTTTTATTAAGCACGTTCAATAGCACTGCAGTCTGACTATGCCTCAGATAATATTATTTTTGTCTCCGTGCTAAATGAAAGTTTTAGGACAACCAAACCAAATAGCCTAACTACCCGAAAGGATACATTTTTTGGTATACAAATGGTAAATGAAGCGTGCAAATTAATTAACAGTATTTATCAATGTCTCTTTACGAGTCATTCTGTGTCATTAAAGTAGTAGATTGCTGTAAAAAAATCCAGTTGGGGAAGGTTGTCACAGGGCAGTTAATTTCACAATGCCCCAAGTACAGCCAGCAGTTAAAACGGGTTACAACAAAACAGCCCTGTCTGGCAGCAGTTAATGTTAATTGCAACAAGGTCAGCTGAAGTGGTCTCTCTTCTTTTGTTGTTAACTTTTTATTGCTAATTTTGTCTAATTACACTACTCAGTTCCCTCTTCTCAAATGTTGTTTTCTTTTGGTTTTCCGGTTTAAAGACAGCTAACCGTTAAAGTCAATCAATAAACTCTTACACCCTATCCCAGCGCACTGGCCAAGAGGCGGGAATTATCTATCGCACTCTATCGCAGGGCATACACACCATTCACTCACACTGCAAACTCCACACAGAAATAGCCCAGGCTGGACTCGAACGCAGCACCTTCTTGCTGTGAGGCGACAGTGTAGTGACAATGCATCAAGAAATCTGATTGGTGGAGACAGATTTGAGTTCTACAGTTATTGGCACCTGACTGGTGAGTGAAGGATGCAGTGATTACCCAACAGTTAGCCTCGCGAGTCAGTCTCTTTTTTCACTTTCGCTTCGCATATAAAACAGAGGTGGAAAATCCAGGTTCAGAAAGTAACAGTCCCAAGTGTTTTGTTCCTATCACCTGGATTTGCTAATTAGCACAGTTCTCAAGCCAGGAGGTAGAACTATTTAGTGAAATCGGCTAGCTGCGTTCATGGGTGGAAGAAGCACATCATGGCAAGGCTTTTACTTTCTGATCCCGGGACTTTCCACCTCCGACATAAACATAAGACCTAAATGGGGAAAAAAGTGACCAAACACACTGATTGATTAGACCGTAATGGCGCTGCTGTCTTCACTCTGAGTCAGAGAAGCGCTGCGAGGCGTTTGATATGTAAATCAGGCCCTGTCTGCGCAGCTTTCATCTCCTTATTAGAGCGCTAACGTAGCTCCCGACACGAGTGAAGTCTCCGCTGCCGTCTGAAGGAACAGGAGCTCTTCACACCGCAAGGAGATAACTCTTCAGCGAAACCCCGCAAATAAGCGAAATGTATTCCCGTGTTAACGTAATGAACGGCTTAGGTTGGGCCTCAGTTCAGTAAATAATCACTTTGCTCCCTTAAAAAATTACAGTTGTCATTCCTGGTCTCATTCAGTTTCATTCTTTGAAAAACAAAGTCCTTTGTGCGTAAAACTCGTACACGCAGACAGAATATCAGAGAAAATAATAAGTGCAGATATTATTATACTACTCTACTACTACTACAATGCGATAAAGATGTTGGAATATTGGAACACCGTTAAAAATGGAACTGTAGGTAATGTAAATTACCTATGAGTCAGCAGCCAGCAGTGCTACAGATGGTTAATGTGGTTTGATAGCCTTACAGAAACAACGCAAACATGGGTCATTGTTTTTCCTGCCATTTTGTGGTGATTGTGTCCCTTTCTTTGACGACTTGAGGTTTTTCTTTGATTTTTTGGGGGAAAAGTGGAATGGTTCGAGGAGGCTCGTCAACAATCTCCTGCACGCCATTCGTTTACAGCCACTATTCCACCATGCACGTTGCCATTATTGAACATACTGTATAATAAATCGCATTCAGGTTAATCTGGCATTTCTCTTTAACCCTCACCACTGCACACCAAGAAAGGTCCTAATACACATAGAACCCAGGATATCTGCACCCTATAGTCACCTGCCTATACACTAGGGCCATCGCAGGACATGCAAGCCAGAGGCATATCTGTATCTACAAATTGTTATCTGACTCCAAAATAATATTTTGACCTTTCCTCTGTGCTAACAGTTGTATGTAGAAGGAGACTGTAAATGAGAGACTATAGCCTCTTTCCACTAGTGGTGTGGCTCTATATGGATCACTATCTATAAGTTAATCTCGTTCTGGTAGCACCAGGAAAGACTCTACTCATTCCTTTGCCAATTAGATAACTGATTTATGGAAACACGTATGAGAGCCTGTGCACACAAACACGTGGTAGGCAATCTAACATCATTATTATGACTGCTTCCTGAAAGAGCTCAGATTTTACAAACAAGAGCAACGTGCAAATATGGGATCCTGTTTCTTGCGCTGATCAATTTCTGTTCTGTTCAGAAATAACTGAATAACCCCAGAAATAACTGCTCCCAGGCAGTGCGTTAATCCTGGTGTTGCCCTGTACTGGGGCAGGCCTTATAATCCTCAAACAAACAGCCTGGGGTTGGGGGTGCACAAAGATCTGTGGGCTTGGAGATGGAGATCTAGTGGGTGGGAGCCAGAGTGATGTCAGTCAGAAATGAAGGTCAGGAAGCAGAGTAAGCATAAGTCAGAGGTCACAGGTCACAGGTCAATCCCCGCTAAAAATAGCCAGTCATATATAAATATACACTAGGACAGTGGTCCTCAGCGTTGGTCCTAGTGATCCACGGGGTCCGCTGATTTCTGTTTTCACCTCAAAATCAGCAGCAACCAGGCTACTGCTGGGTGGCTCATGTCGTTAAAGCACTGTTTCAGCCTCACGCTCTGGAGTTTGACTGGGAGGATAGCAGGATCTAACCAAGTAGGACAATGTTCTTGGATCAACTTCCCCTGTTGTTCCTGGAACAGCATTCCTATTAACCAACAGCCCTTTGATGTCATCAGTGCTGTGCTGAACAATCTCCCACTCCTGGACCATTTTAAAATTCCCTCCAAAATGCCCTGGTTCACAGAGAGGTAAGCTATTTCGTGAATCGTGGCTCTACATTTCTGTCTGCAAAACTGAACAAAACCATAGATATCCTATTTGCTTAAATTGTGCATGAATAGAAAACCTCATCGTATGAAATACAGCCTGGAAAAGGGAAATATAAGGCAGTCAGTCTAAATAATAGTGCTTACTCTACTATGAATCTCCCTGAATACCAGAAATTTAGTATACATAAAAATGAAAAAATTATTTCAGGGCAATTTTTTTCTTCCTGATGAAATTAGCATCCCTCAAGTCCTTCATACACTGAAGCAGAAGGAAAAATGTTTCAGGATCTCCTCTGACACTGAGACAGAGACAGCTCAGAAGACAGCGCTGTTGTCCCTACAGCATTTAAACACGCGGGCGCAGACTGTGGGCAGATTCATAGCTCGCAATGAGCTAGCGGTTTCCGCGAGCCGCGAGCCGCGAGCCGCACGGCGTGGGAAACTGTTCGAGCCGAGGCAGCGTTCCCCAGGAGACGCGGGCGCTAGCCGCAGCCGCTGAGAATCCGTACACGGTGTCCTGTCGCTCGTCTGGCGGAACCGACTCTCGCACCGGGAGCGGAGATCAGCCGCCGGAGCCTCAGAAGGAGGGTGGCGCAGAGGCTAATGAGATGCATTGTGGGAAAGCAGTGGAATCCTGCACGTTTGTTAAACGCGAGCTGTGTTAGGCAGGGAGGCTGCATATCTTACAGCACATTCTGGCGAAGTAAAAAAAGTGTAATATAAGGGTCAGAGAACTGGAGTGTTAACTGAAGAATTTACACCTTAAAATCCCAGGTGGAACACTGCTGTTGTACCCTTTGACGAGGTAGTTAACCTGAATTCAGTAAAAAATATCTCGCAGCGCAAAAGGGTTGTATGTAAAAAGGTAAGTAGAGCAAGTCACTCAGGATAAAAGCGATGCTGCTAAATGGATGACCCATGCAATCATCACCTATTAGCATCTGCAAATAGGCTGCATGTCACAACAATGCAGCAGCATTTCAACTCTGAGGACGCCATATTGGCTTAGGTGTGGAGAACCAAAGAACGTGTTCGGAGGGACACGCCCATCGCATGCCGACCTGGAGGGATGTAGGATATTAGTCCAGACGGTCAGGGTGGAGCAGGGGAGGGGTTTGTAATGAGGGGTGGAGTTTTTGCCTGACTGCAGGGTTGGATTGGACACGCCCTTGCACTAACAGCAGAAGATTTTCCTTCTTTTCCCTCCTTTCTGGTTTGTGCTCGCTATGCTCTGCTTGTGGCTTTGTCCTCGCTCTGCCATATACAGATGCACAATACACCCCTCGCCCCTCCTCTCCCCCACCACCCAGACCGCCGCCCCTCCCATCCCCCTACCCCTCCCACATGCAAAGTTTGCAGCACTGTGCTCTCGCGTTTCCCCGGAACAGCACCAAGAGCCGTAGAAGCAGCAGCAGCAGCAGCAGCAGCGGCAGCAGCAGCAGCAGCAGCAGCAGCAGCAGTAGCAGCAGTAGCAGTAGCAGTAGCAGCATCAGCAGCATAGCAGCTAGCAGCAGCAGTAGCAGTAGCAGAGCAGCAGGTAGCAGCAGCAGCAGCAGCAGCAGCAGCAGCAGCAGTAGCAGCAGCAGGTAGCAGCAGCAGCAGCATAGCAGTAGCAGCAGCAGCAGCATAGCAGCAGTAGCAGCAGCAGTAGCAGCAGCAGCAGTAGCAGCAGCAGCAGCAGCAGCAGTAGTAGCAGTAGCAGCAGCGGCGGTATGCACCCTCTGCATTGCAGCCCAGCTTGTTCATTCCACCTGCATCCTGCCCAAGGCAGCATGTGCGATAAGGGCTCCACTTGTCCCCGTAACAGAGGACCCTAATGTCCCTTCAGTCCTCCGTCACAGCGGAGGATGAACCCCCAGTAATGCCCTCGCCCCCGCGCAGGCAGGGTTTGGGGCGCATGTGTCCCGGGAGCTGGTGGCTGCATTCTGCGCAGCCAGTGCGACAAGCTGAGATTCTGAAAGAGCACACGCGTTTATTTTCTGTGTCTTTTGTATGCCAGCGTGGTGTTTCGCTCAGTTCAGGTCCATGGCGGTGCGTCAGTCTTTTCATTTCACTTTTTATTGTACAGAGAGAGAAATGGAGAGAGAGAGAGAGACTGTGAGAGAGAGAGAGAGAGAGAGAGAGAGACAGAGAGTGAATGAGAATCAGGCATGGGATGGACAGAGGTGAATGCTGCACATCATTCTGTGCTCATTCAGTCCTCTCCCTGAATAGCCATCTTGTGTGCTGTCATCGCCCACTGCATCACTGGCCCTCAGAGGTAGCCTAGACTACATCCCCGGGAGCATGGCAAAGCCACACTGTATGCACGCACACACACACACACAGACTCAAATTTTTCTTGCTCCACTGGTCGCTGTTGTAGCCAGCATGCCATCACATGCTGAATTCTTATTCTATTTGCCTCATTTTAGTAGTAGAGATGAAGATTAGAGCTGGGTGAGATGATCTTGGGAGAACAGAAGGACCCTGGGCATGGGGGTGGGGGCGGTCGGGGGGGTGGGGGTGGGGGGTCAGCATGGCAGCAGGTGGGGCCGGGCGGGTCTTAATCTAATCTCTTTATTATTTTCCTAAGTCACAGGGTTGGGGTTGAAGGGGTTGGGGGTGACAAACACAGTTTAGTGTATTGCGTTTCATATAAGAGTTCAGATTAATTCCGTTTCAATACGGTCAATTCAAGAAATGGAATTTGCTCATTCAAGGACACAGCTCACAGAATTTTATGGGCCTTTTTTCCTCCACTCATGAAGTGAATTTCATTTCGTTTCCTGAATTGACTTCAATTGACCATGAATTGACCCCTAACGCTCTCATTATATAACCCTTCACTGTAAAGCCCCTTCAGATCACGTGGTGAAAGCAGCAAATGAAATTCAATCTAATCCAGTTCAGTGTGCGATGGAGAGGGGGGTCAAGGGTTTTCCAGTCTTCAACCCAAACGTCTGCTGTTACACTCTCAGAAGAAAGGGCTCCAAAAGGCTCCAACTGTATCTCCATAGAGGAATCCTGGCCATGTCCAAATCAATACACTTCCCTACTATTGAGCATACAAGTCACATACTCAATAGTAGGCAAGTGCGCTGATTCGGACATGGCCCCTACTGTATCTCATTCAGGTTTTCTTTGTCAGGCAAAATGGTTCACTTTTCACACCTACCACAGACAGTTCCATGAAGAATTAAAAAGGGTTCATCACATGGAGACAAGCCAAAGAACACTTCTTTTCTGAGAGGGTATAATTCCAGGCATGTGCTTTGCCAATAAAATAACGATTACTTACAACTTCTGCTGAATCGTAATCTTGAGAAAAGTTTCTGGTGGCACATCAGTAAAGATCATAATGTTGGCTAGAACCAATCAGATTGAAGAATTTTTTTCATTCAACTGTCTTCCCTCTCCAGAGGTTCTAGAGCAGATCTGGGGTCATTTTCATTTTAGTTCAGTCAGTCAGTTTGGGAAAACAAGTGAGGTACAAAGATTTTTTCAGTCTATGAATTTCATTTCAGTTGACTTCCTGAGCTGACTGAATTACAATTTAATGGACTCCTACTCTGCTCTAGAGCAGGGCCTTTCCACCTTTTCTGACCCAGGGACCTCCACCCAGGCTCAAAGACATCCAGGAGACCCCATCACAATTTTAAAAGAGTTGCATTTTTAAGAACGGTTTCATATTATTAAATATTTCCTGAAACCTACATCCATTCATTGCATACCAAATCTGGCCAAGGACCCCCCTACAGTCCCTTCAAGGACCCGGGGGGACCACAACACTAGGGTCAAAATTAGGGCACCACTGTTAATGTCGTAATACATTTGGGTCAGGGTGTGCCTATACCCCTCCCCAATCAGTCTCCTGAGAGAACTCCTGTCAAAGGGACTGTGTTAAATATTTACCAGTGCAGACGAAGTAACACAATAGAGTGGATGATTACCACAGTAGATACATAACAATCCACTTCTGAAACTCATCAGTCTTTAATAATATTTCTCCATTTTTCTTGATTTCTTTCTTTCCTAGTCCACTTTCATTTGGTCTTTCTTTCTCTGTACTGCGTACCACTTAGTGTACAAAGGCCGTGCATGTCTCTGATTTACAACGATGATGGTGATGATGATGAAGATGATGAGGATATACAGTATATGAGGATGATGATGATGATGAGAAGGATTATTCTTTTTCTTGAATCACATTCACCAGCTCTCTTCTACCCTCCTACACTGACCACATGTGGCAGACTATGGCTGAATTAATGGAAGCCATGTCTATCTAGCTGTCAATCTATTAACAGATTATTGGTTGAAAAAAAAAAAACGTGTTGACATAACTATTATGTCACGGGTACAACAAGAGGCTAATGCATTTTTAATGGATGTTTTTTTTTTTTCCTTTGGCATGCATCCATACCCAACATTCATTTCTTACATTGTTCCGCATCATCACATATTTATCCAGCTGAAATATTCACTGAGGCAGGTTAGGTCATGGGTACTGCTAACAGCTCCCATCTTCCAACAAAAGCCTATGACCTTTAACCCCAACAATTACAAGCACACTGCCATACTGCTTGTGCAAAGGGTGCGCCAAATTCTTTTTCTTTCCTAGTCTAAATGGCACTAAGCTCTTGTTTTGGCTGACCCTGTTTTAAAGTGACTGGAGATCACAGCATACAAAGGGATTTTTGCGTAACTAATGTTTGGCGAGGGGAAGCAGTGCCTTATGGGTGAGACCAAGAGGGGGTGCCATTCCATGGGTTTGCAGTGAAGCTTCCGGAAGCATCTGATACAAATGGCCAGACCTCATGGTGGTTTTATAACTCCAAGGACACCACTTCTACAAGAAGAGATAAATGAAATGTGTACAGTTGGAGACTGCTGACTTGCAAGGTGTGTACATATATAAACACACACACACACACACACACAATTACAAGTAAATTTGCATAAGTGGTCTTTGCATGTCGACAGCATGCTATAGATTAAGAGTGGACAACCATGGAAAGCCACAGGATCTGCCTGCTCTTTTCTTCTTAAAGTCCGTAATCAGTGAATACCCTGCGGTGCAGTCCACAGTGGGGTAGACTCTCAGCCCACATACAAATGCCCCTGCGCAGCTGGCCATTCGACTGTCAGCCGTGGAACTTTCTAGACTGTGATCCCATCTCTATCATTAACCTTCTCTGTTCCCCCCCTCTGACTCGGTGAAGGAGAATAAACACAAAAGAATGGTAGACTACCAGCTCTTATTTAAAAAAAAAAAAAAAAAAAAAATCCATAATCAATTTAGATGCAAGGAATCAGATGAGGTGAGTTAAATGCGCAATCAACGGTTTTAATTAGGTGCCGAATAACAAATTAAATCAGCAGAGCCTTCAGTTCCATAAGACCAGGGATGGGCCCCCATGCCATGGATAGGCGACAAAGCAGACCTAGGGATTAGAGCCCAGCGAGCAGGTACCCGTCAAAAACCGCCGTCTCAGTCCCAGCCGTCAATCCACCCAGCGTTAGTGGAAATCGGCACGACTGTGGCCCGGCGGCGGCGGCACCCTTCACAAAAAAACGACAACCGTTCTTTCAACAGTCGGTTCTCGTTTTGATAGCCTAGCCTCACCTTGCCGTTAGCGGGCCGCCGAGGTGCCGGTCTGTAGACCGCTGCCAGACCAACGGCTGTGCCGACAGCAGGCCGCTAATGAAGCTCGCCGCGGGCTCCTGAGCTGGGAACCGAACAAACACTGCAGAGGGTCTGAAAAATATAGAGATTTTTTTTTTGTTCAGTGTGTGTGAAACCGACCACCCGCCAAACAGGCTTGTCTGGAGAGGCGGGCAGCCCGACAGACGGACTCACTAAGCCACAAACCCAGCGCCCGCGTAAAAAAGGGCGGGACCGACGAAAAAGCCAGCGAATCCGACAGGCCAGACAGCGGGATCCCGAGTCAGGCCCGGTCCGGTCGCAGTTGGGGTATCGACAAACCCAGGCCGGGCTGCTGTCTCTCCACCGGATGCGATAAAACGCTGATGCTGCATTGCCGCATCACTGTTGCCGTGGAACTACGGCTAGTTATGGCATGGGTGGAATATAAGTCATTTTGGTCACAGAGCGTCATAAAGGAAGGAGCGTTTCTGATCTAAGTGATCTAAGTCCAAACAACAAATATGTACTCATATTTTCACAATCAAACTGGACCGCATTCGTGTGTGGTCCTTGATTCCAAAACATATCCGATGCCTTGTCATAGCTATGCAGCATGTGTCTGAGTGCTCACAACTCATTTTTGGTCCACTCGATTGCAATTTTGACCACTCCTCATCTCAGACAGTTCCTTCATCATTCCCTGACAGGTAAAAAGAAAGATGAAGCTTATCTAAACTCAAGAATCCAATCTGGCCACCTCTGGGAAATATATCCACTGCCATCCTTTGCAATAGGATACCTCCACACTCTTCTCAAGACTGCCACTGGTGGTTCCTGAGGGTGTGACAGGGCCCACATCAGACAACATACCTAGCTCAGGAAGATTTAACCCTTTAAGGTGTGAGATCACAAAAATGGTGATTAGAATCTCCTTAACTGAACATTCTAATGTTGATGTAACAACCACTACTGGTAATTCAAAGCAATGGAGTTCTGGAACACTGACTTAGAATTTTGAAAAAAAAAAAAATTTCACAAAAACCTACTCATCAAAGAGTTGAAAGAGATGGTATACAAAATATTTCTAAGCGAACAAATTGTGTCAAATTGTATTGTCCGTGTGTTGTGTGTCATTGCATTCAACTGACGAGACACATTACATTGTGGGAGGAAGTGTAGTATAATGTAGTATAATGGGTAAGGGGCTTGCCCTTGTAACCTAAAGGTTGCAGGTTTGATTCCCAGGTAGGACACTGCCGTTGTACCCTTGAGCAAGGTACTTCACCTGCATTGTTTCAGTACATATCCAGCTGTATAAATGGATGCTATGTAAATGCTATGTAAAGTTGTCTAAGTCGCTCTGGATAAGAGCGTCTGATAAATGCCTGTAATGTACTGTGTGTGACTCCATTTTCTTTGTGCCGCTACTTTGCATCAGAACATAATTGGATGCTAAATCTTCCAACACAAGACGCTCAAGCTGCAGTAAGCTCCTCCCCCATCTACACCCTCCAGATAAGTATGCGAGAGAGGTGAGAGGGTTCATAATGTAGATTAGACTCCCTGTGCCCGTGTGCTTGACTGGGGGGGGGGGGGGGGGTCTAATCAGAGGCCGTGTAATGAACTCAGGGGCCTGAGGAAGAACTCCTGCGGTTCGACTCACTTCCCAAATGTGAAGAACACGCTGGTCTAAAAGGTCCCAGGAGCCGAGTTCCCCTCAGACAAAGCAGGAGAACGAGCGCGTTGCTCCCACACACCCACCTTCTATCCAAAGTGTTTATCCTAGTGTTTATGGCACAGAGGCCACATTTACTCTGTGTGTTGATAATCTTTATAGTGCCTAACCTCATCTTCTCAGTTTATTTTTCCCTGGGGCTCCTGCCTCTCCCTTGCCCTGAGTTCACCATCCACTCCAGCCTTCTTTCTCCCCACCCTGAGTCCACTGAATCGCTCCGACGCTGTCCATCGCTCTGTGGTCATGGACCACTGCAACCCTGTCCCTCCCCTGGTTTGTGCTCATGCTTTGGGGCAGACTGGATCTCCGGATGTATCACCCTGTCCCTCTAAACTGCACACTACTTCACTATGCAATTTGGACATCTACTGTTCCAGTTAGTTTATTACCTTAACGGCCGCCTGCTTGACCCATTTTATTTTATTTTTATTATAGTGATAGATCCCTCATTACATTTATGTTACACCCATTCTACTTACGTCAGGCTGGCCAGCGGAGGATGGGCCCCCCCTCTACAGCTGGGCTTCTCCGGAGATTTCTTCCCATCAGGGGGTTTTTCCTCGCCACTGTTTGAGGGTTTTTCTCCCCACTGGGAGTTTTTTTTTACCTTGTGTGATTTCCCTTATTTTTTTTGCCAAAGGCCTGGTTTTTTCTCTTTTTTTGTCCTGTGACAGTTTTCTGTAAAAAGCACTATATAAATAATACTGATTTGATTTGACATAAAACAATCTGTACCCCTCCTGTTTAACGCAAATCATTAATTACACACACACTTATAAAGTTTATGTTTATGGGGTCTAATTCACTCACATTAAAGTGTGGCCAAACGCAGAGAGCTCTTTGTTTTACTGCATCCACTCTAATGCAGTAATAATTTCTCATTTAACTAGGCGGCGTGAACTGTGTCTGGGTTATGGATGATTTCATCTGAACAAATTGATCTCTGACCTTGTTTTCCAGACAAAACTGTGTTGGGTCCGGTCTCCGGATGACGTTGCCTGGCAAGTCTCCCACACTCTAGCTTATGTCACTGAGCTAATTAGGCATGGGTCATATTAATGGCGAAATACGGACAGTGATAAAAAAAGAGAAAAAGATAACCGTCTGTTTCACGCATATTGTGGATTGCAGTCACCTCATTTTAAACAGTCGTCTAACTTGTCTGCCTTATGCCCTCGTGATACAGAGAGCTTGGCCGTGTTGACAGTCTAATTTGAGGTGCCTACTAAAATTCGGGAGGTATGCCATGGTCCTGACCAATGGTTACTCACTTCTGATAAGCCTTGATCTTTTGTGTAGATCAGGATGCAGCTGGTCAGTGACCATTGATTTAAAACATAACCGATGTTATGTATAACCAATCAAATTAAAGGAAGCAAATCTCGCAAACTGTAACTTTCCTTCCCAGATGCTCTGGAGAGACAAAACTGTTTTAATTTATTTGAAAACATCTTATTCCCGTGAATAAATGGCCATGCAAATTAAAGAGCACAAATGTTCCTACAATAAAAAAGTGAGTTACAATCGTTTTCAACAAAACTCTTCAACGAATTGTCATTAGTAGCCTAGCCTATGAACATAAAAAAAAACATTTAATATCCCAATTGTGAATTCAGTTAATCTCTAAGTCGCTTGTATTCATTAATTTATTGAACTTGCCATTAAATGATTCGCAGATATGGCGCTTGATTTTCTATTATGAATTAACACAATCTTAAAAGCTTTTTTCAAGTTTTCTGGGAGCCTAGGCCATCTAATGAAGAAGAGTCAGTGTCCACCCTTACATCAGAAATCCTCGCAGTTGTGGCAGTGCACCGCAAACTGCAGTGGGTGTAGCTACTGTACGCAAACAGCATGAACGATAAACCATGCATCTGTGAAAAAATATCCCGTACTGCTTTTCAAAGTAGGCTATGCTGCTATTTTACAATCGCCAAAATGTATTACCATGATAACAATAGAGAGAACATAATTCGGATGATTTAGGCACTGTAAGCAGCATAGCGTTATACAAGCACCTTAAGTTAACCAGATAATTCAAAGTGGCTAAACGCATACAGCGGCCCGCACGGGGTAGTTGTAGGCTATAGCCAACTAACTGTTTCAGGACCACGGGACGGTGAAAAGCTCCGTTTGCGTGGCAACTGTACGCCGGACTGCCGCGATTTAAACTGACAGCGATTTAACCAGTAGTCTATATTTCACAATATCAATCTTCACTAATTTTGACCACACGACAGATAATAAACAATGACAACATTCGTTACCATAGGCTATATGTTATACTGCGACGACGTCGCTGGACATCACAGCAAGGAGATATTAACTCATTGCGACCACTTCACGACGTTGCAAGCAGCCTAGACTAAATAATAGAGTCGCGATTTTGTAGTAATTTAATGCAAACATCATATTGAGGCCAAAGTATTGTCTACTGGTTTAGACATGAAATTACGCCAAGTCACTATGGCAACAAGAGATGCAATAAAGCTCGAACTTACGTTTGTTAAATATGGACCCCAGTCACCTAGCACTAAAAGCGTCATTGGCCGTTGTTCTCCTGTGGCACTAATTATGCACCATTAAACATATTTGCCGCCTCAGCATTGCGCTTACGAAGGCTGACAGTAAGACAAAGGAGCTTATGGCTTTAAAACACCTTGCTTCTGATTGACAGATCTTCCCGCGGTGGTCTGGATTTCTTTTCAAATGGCATTCCAATTACGTAACCGAACTGGAATGTCCATTTGATTCAGCCACTGTCTTAAAATTCAACTTTAGCCAACACGATGAGAACTCAGTCCTCCATCACAACGAAAACTATATTAAAGAACTGTTATCAACTCAATCACCTCAAGTACAATTAGGAAGCCCATCAGTTTTGCAAGACCGAATGTAGCTAATATAGTTGAAGACCACCCTTAACGGAAATGTTGGTATCCAAATCGTGAATGCTGGAACAGTTAAAAGGTAGGCTACATGAGAGTATAAGAAACAATTCATTTTCAAAACCTCCACCCCGGTCCTTTTCAATAAACGCTCGCGCGCAAACACACGCACGCACACACACACATACACACACGCCTCAATAACCAGCCACCGGCTCTGACCAACGATTGCTTAAATATATAAAACCGTAAAAATCCTATCGGTCCATTAACTCGTCTGACCTGTAAAAATGTTAACCTATGGCAACTACCTTATGGCCATCCACCGAGCGGGACATTGAAACCGCTGCGTAACTATCGTCAATATTTTTTGTCAGAACCAATGGCATGTCTACACACGTGTTTTCCTACCTGTCTCCAGGTTGAAGGAGATCCTAGCTTCGGCGAGGTACGGAGTATCGCTCTTTGACCGGACTCTCCGTATGGGACGACGGTCTATTTCGTTCTCTGAAGGGGCCGCCATTAATTTTAGATGGACCCAGCGGCGGCAGGCTGGCACTGAGAGTCACAGAGCCACAACTGCTCTGGGGAAACTGGAGCGCGCTCGAGAAAGGGAAACGGAGAGCGCGAGGGGAAAGGAGATGATGATGGTAACAGTGGGGCGTGAAATCCCCGCAACTACAGGCTGAATGCATAGCAATGGGAATTAGGCAGATCCCGCCCCCCTATCAATGTGAATGGTGCAAACGCGATAATTATGTCCAGACGATAAGAGAAACATAGGAAATTACGCTGTGTCATCAGTCAAATTTTTACGGAATGAAGTATCTCGGTGAATCACCCCAATGGTTAATAATCTCTGAATGAACTATCTTGCAATGCCTTGCTTTTGGATTAAGCTGTCGTGTAAAGATGAAAGCTATTATGAAATTATAATATTTTACTATTATAAGATATTTTCAATAGCAAAATATTATGATGGCATGAAAATGTACACTGCCCTATACAATTAGGCTATTATTAACGGTATGGCCATTTGTTATTTCTACTATAGCCTATACTTACAGGCATTTGGATGTGAGATCAGAAGCTGAATATCAGACAGGTTTTACTTCATGATACTGAACATGTGTATATGTTTTACCATTTTACAGAAACTGTTGTTTTGTGTTGTGTCCCCATATGTTCAGCTGTTCAATTAAATTGACAGAAAAGTAAATCAACGCAATAAAGTCTGATATTTGGTTTCATAGCCCTTAAATGAAATAGCTGCATCAAGTCTAGGACATTATTGACATTACCAAATATTTGGTATCTTTGGAAATGCTTTCCCACGGGTTTGTACCACAAAGCAGGATTACTGAGTTAGCTGGACAACTGCACTGAGTAAAACCCGAAAGCCTCACAAATAAGGAACATGGGCCGAAGTAAATAGATCTGTTCCTGGTTTTACTCAGTGCTGTTGTCCAGCGAACTCAGTAACCCTGCTTCTGGTAGGCTACAGACCTCAGGCTGTCACTGCAGATGATTTCAGTTGATATTCATTTTTTGGGGGGGGTTCTGTCTTCAGTCTCCTCTTGAGGAAGTGAAATGCATGCCCAATTAGATTTTTACATATGGTCAGTCTAAAACTTTCCACTCTTGTCCTGTTGTTGAATGCTTTGGTTGCATAGGCAGTGTGTTTGGGGTTCATTGTCATGCTGCAGGATGAAGTGCTGGCTGATGAGGTTGGAGGAATTTCTTTGTAGATAGCCAGACCATATCTGTATGTACACTTCAAAAATCATCCTACTGCTGCCATCCACCATCACAACAGTAATAGAGATGAGTGCGTTTGTTCGAGAAGCAGCCATACTTGCCCAAGCAATGACACTGGCCCCTCATATTTCACAAGTGCGGTGATATGCTTTGGATCCTGGGCCGTTCCTTTCTCCACACTCTTGGCTTTACATTGCTTTGGTAAAGGTTTCTTTTGGTCTCGTCTGTCCATAAACTCTTTTGGCTCTTCTGTATTTTTTGGCAGATTTTAATCTGGCCTTTCAGTTCTTGATGCAGATGAGAGGTTTGTGTCTTGCTGTCTAGCTCCTACAACTCTCCTCATGAAGTATTCTGCATACTGTGGCTTGTGACAGTTTCACCCCTGCATAAAGGCATAACAACATGAAATTTGTTGATTTTTATTAATAATAATCATAATGCTGCCACGTTTCTTCCAAATGGGGTATTCAGTAGTATCCCTGATTTTTTATTTATTTAAAAAAAAATTATTTTAACTTTTTATTTATCTTGTTTAAGTTGGTCCACGGTTTGTCCATTTGACTCATTTAATGCACTGTCTGTAGTTTCCTTTACACTACCATTGATCATCTGAGGAAATGTAAGAGAAAGGAAAGAAATTGGTGTAAAAAGATAAAGAAAACGATAAGAAAAAAAAGGAGGACTGAGCTCCAAGGATCTTTCACATACCGGTCTTTCACCCTGCTGTACTAGTATGGGCAGGATAGACATCTGATTTAGCCTAGCGTATGTGCTGCGTGGGCCAGTTTCACGTGAAAGTCGTCTGTGGGCATGTCACCATCTGGTGGTCAGACTAGTTGTATTACAGCATACAGTGTTAACATTTAAGGTTACAAGGAATCTAATATGCAGGGGTTCCTCCCATTGGTCCTTCAAGTCTGTGAAGGTACTTGATGTTGAAAATTGAATATTCAGTTGAATTAAAGGTGGAAATTCCATACATGATGGTTGATTTTGGGGACCCATGGATGACCACATGGATACCACTTCAGAGTAACTACCATTCACTAGCTGATTTACAGTGCCATTTTGAGTTAGGGAAATTTATCAAACATAGGAATGGCTGTGAATAAAGACATTACATTGCACTGCTACATCATTCTGGATGAGGCTACTTTAAGAAGAAATGGCCATTAATCTATTACTATATTGATGAATGTATACACTGTATGAATTTTCCTGTTCTCTGTGTAGTCGCACAAATTTGCAGGGGGATTCCAGGTCTTTACCTGTGCATTCTTCATATTGGACCATAAACGTCATGAATTACAGGGTCACGTGAATGTACAAAGGGCGAATCATATCATTGAGAGTGCCTCACATTCATCAAATTGTTGTTTCCTACTCTGTATCACACCCCACCTACCCGAGTACAGAAATGTGCAAGGGGCATGGGGGCATCCATCACATAGACAGGGAGAAAAATACTGCATTTGGCTTCTATATGGATCCGTGCATAGAACAGTGTACAGTGTACAGAATGCTTTTGACAATATTTTGGTTAATTTTTGTTGTCTATTGCAACATACAATTAAGAAGTGTTTTACTATTTTGAGCAATTGTTCATTTAAAACAGCTGGATACTCAAATGCAAAAAAAGTACAATATTTTACTAAAATGAAAACAGCATTTTATTCCGCAACTGCATAGATATCAGCAAAGTTGGACTTCAAGGAAAATAACAAAACCTATATACAAGCAGCAAGGGGTAAAGTACTCACAGCCACAAATGCCCAACTCCCAGTGCTATCACGTCTAAGCCCTAAATATATTAGTGTTGATTTTAGATGCCAACATTTGGTAACCTCTAAGTTTGGGAAAATATATTGTGGTCATATTGCATACTTCTGAAGCATAAAATAGGCCTAATGTTGCTATGCTAAACTGTGAATTAATTAATTACAGTCAGGGTTGAAGATCAAATTGTTTTATTGTGCTGTTGTAATTTAAGGTATGAAATCCACACACAGTTAAATAAAAAGTATTGGGACAGTGAAACAATTTTTGTTTTGGCGCTGTACTCCAGGGCATTGGATTTGAAATTTTGAATATGAGGGTAAAGTGCAGAATGTCAGCAATAATTTGAGGGTGTTTACATCCATATTGGGTGAATCGTATAAGAATTGCGAGCCTAGTCGCCCCAGGGGAGCAAACGAAATGGAAATCAAACGCTGTATTGTCAAGGCGTGGCGCCAATACTACTGCGCCAGGGGCGGTTGTTGATATTGCGTCTACGCGTTTCCCTTTTTTCTCGCTTTGCCCTGTATTTGTAGTGTTTTACGACATTTCGAAGTTTTACGGCATAGGTGAAGCTAGGTAAACGAGAGCTCTAGTTGGAGGTGGGTGGAAAACGTCGCTGTTTGTGGATGATAAATTAGTAACGTTACAGAACTATATGACTCGATGTATTTTCTGCGTTTCGTTAATTATTACAAGTCTTAAAACGGTATTCAGTAAAGTACGATCTGTGGATTGGCTAGTCTGCTAAGTAGCACAGCTGCGTTTTCAGCGGGGCGTACAAATAGTTAACTTCAGTGTTTGGACATAACCGAAGTTACATACTTTTAAAAACTGGCTAACGTTATATATTCCTAGTGCCTGCTTGAATTGACTTATTGGACTCTGACTATCCTGTCATTAGCTACTTGCTCTGTCTTGCTCTCGAGCTCTCACAGCAATTTTCCAGGTGCTAGCCAGCGGTAAAGTTGCTTGTTAGCTATGTTTACAGTAGCCTAGTCAGCAGTTATCGTGTAAATTTAGTAACATTTTTATTTCACAATGCATGGCTTATCAAGTTGGACTTAAAAAGAGCTGTCACTCAGAACCTTCTTGCGTTTTGACATGACATTTATTTCAGAGTTAGCGAATCAGCAAAAGTAGAAAAACTTAGTGTTCGACTGTAAATCCAAGACTACACGTTTGTGTTCCGCATACAATGTCTTAACGCTACGTCGTGTGCTTGTGTGGAAGAGACTGCAAAAAAATATTTACACGAAAATACGCTCCAACATCAGATGAGCTCCGTCTGTGCTCAGACAACTGTCCATACGTGCTACGGTGAAACTGAGCTGTGCCATAACTTGATGCACTGGTATACTATCTGTAGTAGGTCAGTAGCTTCATAGATTTAAAGGTACAGTTTTTTCGGCATGAGAGAGATTATGCAATTCCTTTGAACAATCACGGAAGTCGAATATCGTCGTCCTTTCGTATTCAGTTCCATGCTACTCAAATTAACGAAAGGGACCGAAGCAAATAGTCAACATTACACTTTGTAAGACAGCCGGTAAGCTCTGATCTGCTTGCTAACAGCGAACATTTAAAGAGTCGTAATGAATTTGTTTCCTTCCTTCTGCAGATCTTTAAAATAACTGTCATGATTGTTCGGTGGTTCACCTCCTTGTGGGTGGTTCCACGAGGGCGCATTGGAGTGGCGAACTCCCTGGTCAGACGGAGACATCTAGTGGAGGTTGATCGCTCTATTTCATCAGGTAAAGCACTGTGTTTGGTATTCGTTCCCATCTGTGTTCGGCACGAGTCTAGAATCTGTCCTTTGTCCTTGAACTTGGCAGTTCCTTGCTCCATAAATGGAGTGGTGTTGAAGGATTGGCTTTGTAATCATAAGAAATATTTATGGAATGAGCATGTGACCTCAGTTTAGGAATCCTGGCTAAATAATGTTTCATTTTCCAAGGTTTTTAAATTTTATTCTCCTTCGTCCGCAGATATGTCTGAATTTCGGAAGGTGTTTTCAAAAGCGAAGCACATCGCGGTAATCACCGGAGCCGGGGTGAGCGCGGAGAGCGGGGTGTCCACGTTCCGGGGTGCAGGTGGCTCCTGGAGGAAGTGGAAAGCGCAGGTGTGGAAGACTGGCACGCGGCTCAAGTGCACACGCAACAAGCATACACCCCCCCCCCCCCACACACACCCACGCACAAGGTCAAAGGTCAGATTAGTCTTTCAAGCAAAGATGTGAATGAATACCATTGATCCAGTAGTCCAGAGGTCAAATATGCGTTACACTTCCTGAAGGCCTGCTAGATTGCCTGCCTTGAGTTAGCCAGCAGTGCATGTGACTTGCTTTGGTTTGTTTTTCTCCTGTTGGGTCGAAGCTTGTATTTGATCTGGGGCTCAGTGACAGTTGGTTTTTCATGATTTCCTCTAAGTTACATCAGCAGGCTTATCTCCCAAGACCACTACTATTGTGTAACAATAGCACAACTACTGACTGCAAAATACATTGGTCAACATGACTTTAAGATAGTGTAAGTAGTGTTGTGTTACTTAACCTCAAAACTCACCAAAATAATTGTTTGAGTGTGTAACTAGTTAAGGAGCATTGCTAGTAGGTTTAGTTCTTATGTGTGATTATTCCTTAGTCCCTATCAGGTTGGATGCAAGTCTGTCAGCTATAGAATCAGGCCTCTGTGAGGTCATAATGACATTGCCCTCTGTGGAATGACCTCTGGTAGACTTCTGCATTCTCAGGATAATTAGGAAGCAGCATGGGAGTTGATTTAAGCAACCCATACTTGGTGTGTGCGTGTGCATGTGTGTGTGTGTGTCTGTGTATGTATTTTCTGCACGTGTATGTGTATGTGTCTGTGCATGTGTATGTGTGCGTGTGTGTGTGCGTGTGTGTGTGCGTGTCTGCTTCCGCATCCATCCCCAGGACCTGGCCACCCCCGAGGCCTTCTCGCGGAACCCGTCGCGGGTCTGGGAGTTCTACCACTACCGGCGGGAGCTGGTGCTGTCCAAAAGCCCCAACGCGGCGCACCGGGCCATCGCGGCGTGCGAGGCGCGGCTGAGCCGACAGGGCCGCTGCCTCACCATCATCACGCAGAACGCCGATGAGCTCCACCAGCGGGCGGGGTCCAAACACGTACTGGAGGTCCACGGTGAGTGGAGCCCAGACCTCACTGGCCACCGTTGTGGGTCCAGTTATGACTCTGCTTCTGGTTCCAGTTCTGGGTCTAGTTCTGGTTCTGGGTCTGGGTCTGATTTGGTTCTGGTTCTGGTGCTGTGGTTTCCATTAGCGAATGGAAACTTCTGTCCTTGTTTCTCTCATTGCTTTCAGAGTTGTTGCCTTGCCATCCTTATAGGTTTCCTCTCGGTGTTGTTTTCTTTGACTGCTTTGGCTGCCAGCATTGGCTCTTGGAGGTATTTTATTAAGTTGGACTTAGGAGTTAGCTGTCTTGTTACACAAATATAGCAAGAAAAAAAAAACTTATTCAAATGGAGTCAGGAGGATTTCTTTCAGTTGAATTTTACCCAATTCAGAATATTTTTAAAATGTTGTCAACTTCTTAATCCTCACGTTGTGATGTACCCCTCTCTGTGTAATTGCTGTCTTCGAGGAGCCGCAGATATTAGACGTGGTTCTTACCGTGGCGGTTACCGCGACTGTCGGTGTTTTGTTGCTAATTTGCTGCCTTGATGTAGAACATTGGACCCTGGAGTTCGGCCTGAAGTTGGTGAATGTTTCCCTAGACTCGAGCACGCAAGTCAAAAGGCGCTCCTGGGGAGCTCCGCTGACGTTAGCTGCGTTGCCGCAGTCCGTTTAGGGGACCATCACTGGGCCTCGGTGCTGCCAAGTGCATTATAAACCCCACCCGCGCTGCACACATCTAGGCCCTAACATCAGACTGCGGTTGAAATATGGCTGCTAAGTTTTACCTTTTTGGCCTCAGCCTTAAGCGTGACCACGCCCCTTAATCCAAACTGTCCAATGGGGAACGAAGGGCGATTTTGAATGGCTGAAAGCACAGACTTGAGACACCGAGAGGGTGTGGCCGCATGCCTGTGGAGCCTGAACGAGCGCCGGCATGCGCCGGCTCATCCGGTTCTAGCACGCCTGCGGGGACGCGTTGGCACCGCTGCCTGACACACCTGCCTGCTGCTGCTGCTGACTTCCAGATGCTGCTTTTTTGTGCTCAGTGCTGAGTGCTGACTGTGGTTCTGGGGCGTGGTTCGGGTGGAGGTTTACTGATCTCCAGATCATCTGGATCGCCGCCACCCCGTTCGCTGCCCCTGCTTCGTCTGACGGTTAAGACCAGTGAATCCGTGAAGCACTGCACCCTCAGCTCGGTGATCTCAAACTGGAGATTATTTCTACCACATGGACCCTCATTAGGGAGGCTATAAGCAGACCTGAACGAAATAGTAGATTTGAAATACTTTTAAGACCTGTAGTCCTGAGATTTCAAACCCCAGTCCTGAGTGACTGCGGTGTCTGCTGGTTTTCACTGGCTCAGCATGTAAATCCTTAATTTAGCCTACATCATCGGTTGTCTGAATAGTCCCCACATTTACAGTGACTAGGAAACGAGAACTGGGGCTGGACACCAGTGGAGCTGCGATCCAGCTGGTGTCATTGTGGAGATGCACGTCATGAGCATTCAGTGCAGATGGCACTCCAGCGAGGCTGCTGGTCCTGTTATTCAGGTTTATTAACAGTCTTCTTCTGTGGCCCCAGGAAATCTCTTCAAAACCAGGTGTGTCAGCTGTGGAGAAGTGGCGTCCAATCACAGGAGCCCGATATGCCCCGCGCTGGAGGGGAAAGGGTAGGGAACCTGTGTGCGTTGAATAAAACCGCCCTGTTCTTGTTGCTGGGCACGCCTTGTTTTGTCATTGTTCTAAACATTCATGTTTTTTATTCTGTGCTTCACAGTAAGCCCAACCCACATGTAAGCGATGCCAATATTCCAGTAGACCAGCTCCCCAGGTGGGTGCCCAGCTCCAGTTCTTACAAAAATATTTTGTTATGTACACCGCATGGCCAAAAGTATGTGGACACCTGACATCCAACATCTCATCCAAAACTGTGGGCATTAATATGGAGTTGGTCTACCCATGGCTGCTTTAAAAACCTCCACTCTTCTGAAAAGGCTTTATACTAGATGTTGGAGCATTGCTGCAGGGATTTGCTTCCATTCAGCCAGAAGAGCATTTGTGAGGTCGGGCACTGATTGGGCAATTAGGTCTGGCTCGCAGATGGCTTTCCAGTTGACCCCAAAGCTGTTGGATGGGGTTGAGGTCGGGGCTCTGTGCAGGCCACAGCATTCTCGACAAAACCATTTCTATATGGACCTTGCTGTGTGCCCGGGGGCATTGTCATGCTGAAACAGAAACGGGCCATCCCCAAACTGTCAGGGAAGCACAGAATCATCAAGTATGTGATTATACGCTGTAGCATTAATATTTTCCTTCACAAGAACTTACCATGAAATTGATCCTCAGACCAAGGGGTGTCCAGATACATTTGGTCATGTAGTGTATATACAGTAAACTCATAATGTGACATTTAATTGCTTGCTGAGAACCAGAGTCTACAGTTCCCCAAAAGTCCCAGTTTCTCAGGAAAAGACAGGGAATTATGGCACGTACGGTCAGAGCCTGCTCTTCATGCCTCTGAATTAGGTAGCAGGATTCATGAAATGTCATCCACTTTCCTGGGCTGGGAGACTTGTGCACTTACACTGACTGTCCACTATGTGGCAGCAGAGCAACATGAGAGAATTGTACCGTGGGACTGCAGTTGACAGTATATGAAACCGTTAGAGATCTAACGTGTATTTTTTATTATTTAGGCCCTGTGACCTCTTAGTTTTGTCACGATCATGGCCACGCAGGGTTTCTGCCCTTCCTGTCTGTTACACCTCTCTTTATCAACTTTAGCCTTCACAGCAGAGAGCTAATTTTGTATTTTAAGTAGAGATGCCGTTAAATATCATTTCCACACTCCTTGCCAGATGTTGCCTGTGCTCGTTAGTGTTGTAGAACTGTCGTTAGCGCGCTAATTAAGAGATGAGACAGACGTTGGATCTCCCCCAGTGCAAGCCAGCCCATTTATTCAGCCTTGAAAACAGTGTGGTGTTTAATGTTTGCCTTCTAAGTCCCCCTTTTATGTGTTGTGTAACAACGTGTGATTTTTTGAAAGTGTGTTTGCGTGTGTGTATGCGCATCTGCAACGTTTTCTACCAATTTTTTTTTCTTTTAGTCACATGTGGTTCTTTTGCATAACTTAGCTTTTCCATTTTAGTGTCGATATTTACTGATGAAAGTCAGGCTCGTCACCTTTTTTCGAGGGCACAGCGACCAGGATTTGAACCCGTAGCATCCCGAGTCCAGCTCCCTGACTGCCGTGCTGCCCCTTTCCTGCCCCACAGGTGCGAGGACGAGGACTGCAGCGGGCTGGTCCGGCCCAACGTGGTGTGGTTCGGCGAGACGCTGGACTCCCGCGTCCTCACCAAGGTGGAGGAGGAGCTGAACATATGCGACCTGTGCCTGGTGGTGAGTGGGGGCGGGGCCTCGGGCGGGACCGTGTGATGTCACCCTCGAGAGGGGGAAGACACCGGCTCCGGTGGCTTTGCGATGTACTGCGCGCTTCCCCCCCCCGAGCACTGCCAGGCTCGCACTGCTTCCTGAAACACCGTCAAAGGCTTGCCGTCTTGTTTTTATTTTTTTCTTCCGCACCATCTGCATGCACAAGCATGTGTTTGGATTGTTGGGAGAAGATGCGGTGCACATGCTTACAGAATTCCAAAGGGTGCATTTAAATGCAAATGGGCGCTGTTGAAGGATTGAGTCTGCTTCTCTCTTTTAAAGGCATATTAATTATTATTTTTTTTTATTTTTATTTTTTTTAACTCTTGGCAGGTTGGTGGGTGAGCATACCTGTGTGTCGGTAGTGCTGTGATTGGCCAGGTCAGTGGAACCCCTGCTTCTGCTTCCTGATTAAAGGACTCTCTCTCTCTCTCTCCCACAGGTCGGCACCTCCTCCATCGTTTACCCGGCGGCCATGTTTGGCCCGCAGGTGGCGTCCAGAGGTGTCCCCGTGGCCGAGTTCAACATGGGGACCACGCCCCACACCAACCAATTCGCGTGAGTTTGGGCGAGCGGCAGACGCGGGCAGAACGCGGGTTTCGCTCGGTCTGGCTGTGGAGGTTCGCTCTGTTCGTGTCGTGGGTTATCGTTCCGTTAGCCGGTGGAGGTGCGGTTATGGTCGCAGGGTCAGTTTGACCGGCTCACCTGGGATGTCTTCTTCTGCAGGTTCCATTTCCAGGGCCCCTGCGGGACCACCCTCCCCCTCGCTCTGGCGCGCCACGAAACGGAGATCATCTAAAGGGCGTGAGCGGGATGACCACCCCGCCCCCCGACCCCGCCCCCACCCTCAACTCCAAAACATCTCCGCATCCATGCAAATATCTATGTCATGTTTACAAAATGGGCTTGCGTCAGTCTTACTAAACTGCCTGTGCGTGTCCGTGCGCTTGTGTGTGTGTGCTTGTGCGCGTGTGCGTGTTTGCCTGCGTGTGGATGTGCGTGTGTGTGTGTGTGTGTGTGTTGGTGGGGGAATGGAGTGATTAAGACATTCCCATGAAGTTTAAACGCAAGTTCCCCAGTGCCGTATTTCCATTCCACATGATGCGTTTCAGTGCTTCATCGGGGGTGACTGAAATGGCGGTAGCGCGGCACAAGCGTGCTGTCGGTGGGCTTAAAGCCGCTAACCGCGCAGAGGTGCACCGTTTCCTGTGCCGTAGAGAGGCGGAGTCAAACGCACTTCCTGTGCTGGTTCAGGTTCTGGCCGCTTTCCGTGATTGGCCTTTTACGGGAGTCGGCTCTGTACTGTGTTTTTTTTTTTTCTCTTCACGTTCAGGGAGCGCGCTCACACTCACGCCAGGACACTCCAGACTTCCAGCTTTCTGCTGCGATGCATCGTCTTGCACGCACGAGAAGGTGCGCAATTTGGCTAATGAGATGATTTAAAAGCAGATAAATAACCAGCCAAACCACTCGTCCCCGGCCAGGAAGTGCATTTGACTACCGCTGCTCAAAAGAGCAATATTTTAGGCGTTACATTTTTTATGGGCATCATTGAAGTGTTATTTATACTGGGGAAAGAGGGCATTTATAGCAGGCTTGTTTAAAATGCTTTGTTAGCAGACTCAGATTCCAGATTTTCTTTGTGCTGCATTTTTTGGGAAGATGAATGTTTTTTACTTGCTGAACGTCTTTTTAATTCTGCAGATCCGGCAATTTAAATGATTTTTCAGTGTTAGCAGTGCATTGTGGGAGAAGGCACAAACTGTTACACACAGTACAGATGTCCAAAGGAGCCTTAATGAGACTACAGTCTACAATGCATTGGCTGGCATGAATGGACAGGTCTATTACTGAGGTTTCATTAATCTTTAAGGGGTGGAGCTACAGATTGATTTCAGGTAACTAACTGTCATGTCTAGCCCAATTGGATCACTTTGCTCTCCACAGCAGAACAAAATGATTGTTGAAATCAGAGAGTCACTGATGGCACATAACACCACCCATTTTCAATGGATCTATGCATTTATCAAATATCTGTTGCTGCTGAAATTGGCAGCACATTTTAAGACAATCAGTTGGTATGGAGTGATCCATGGGATGGAAATGTTATTGTAATTTATAGAATATTTAAACAAGTGCCTGTCGTACAACTTTGTTGTCTCCCTGCGAGTGCAGGAAAGCTTTGGCCTCGTAACATCCAAACTGTACTCTGATCCTGCAGGTTTTCCCGCTCTTTCTAAAAAGCGCTCTTTACTGAAATCAAAAGTGGTTCTGCTGAGATTTAGTGATTGCGTGCTTTGCTGGAACAGAACCTTGCAGCCTCTGCTGCCCACCCCCCCCCCCAGAGTCTGGGATTTGTAGTCCTGCAGTCCTCTACACCTGTGGTGGGTTCAACAGCCATGTTCTGTGGGTCACGGTCTATAGTTTTGAAACGATCACTGCCAAATATGCACTCTACAGTTTGCATTAAAAATGAGGCTGAAGATTCACAGATTTGCGCGTTGTGCCTTCACCAGGGAAATGGCGTTATTTGCCGAGGACGCCTTCACAGACACAACTCACAAGCATCCAAATGACTGGGCCTTCATCAGACCTGCATATGCGATTTTCACACTGTCCTCCCATGAAATAGTTTGACTGAATTCATTCAACTGTGTAGTTCCCAGTTTTTATTTTCACTTCATCGCAGTGCGGTGATCATGGGCAGTCAATCGCACGCAGCAGAGGGAGGTCAGATAGCCCTAGATTGCACTGGGAGTGGGGGTGTGCACGTAGGCCTGCGGTTTGAATGCCGCACTCGTGTGGAAGTTCGCACGTCGCCAGGCTGCCAATCTCAGTTTGAAATTGACGTGAGGATTTAAATGAGGGTGTCAGGAAACCTGGCAGGTCTGTGGGAGGTGGTTACTGTGAGAGTTTACTGCAGCGTACACAGTGTTTATTTTACACTATTGAGTTTACTTGGCAAAGTATGGAGTCGAAAACACTAAAAACAGGAGTTAATTACATATCAAATTGCAGTATGATTGGTGGAACCTAAATTTTATTTCTGTGGACCAAAATATATTTTGTATTTTTCTCTTGACAGTTGGATTTTTTATTTTATTTTTGGGAATGGATTAGCATCTCTTTTTATACAGTGCTCTTTCCAATTTTACACGGATCCTTCTGGAAGACTTTGGCTATTTCCTTATGCAATAAAACGCACAATATGTTTTTTCCACTGCTTTGTCAACCGAGTCTCTGTCCAGTGGGGTCTAAAACTGAAATCCAGCCATCCATCCATTCTCTATACACGCTTATTCCTGGTCAGGACAACAGGGTTGCTGGAGCATATCCCAGCATGCACTGTGCAAGAGGCAGGAATACGCCATGGGCCGGTTGCCAGTTCATGCGCACTCACCATTCACTCCCATACTCACACCTTGGGGCAATTTAGATCCTCCAGTTAATCTAGCCTGCATGTCTTTGGACTGTGGGAGAAAACAGGAGGACCTGGAGGAAACCCGTATGGACACAGGGAGAGAACCAAAGTTGATTATGAAATATTTTCTGGACACACATTTAAGATTGTACATTCATCATACTGACTGCAGGGGGCAATGCTTAGCTGTGTTCAAATCAGTGTTTAAGTACCACTTACTGTATGTGCTTGTTCATACTGGCAGTTGGCACTGGTTAGTCAATGGTGCCCTATGATGACGTCCCCAAATATGTCTCCTGGATTTGAATGAATAGATCCAGAAGAGTGAGAAGACTGCCCCCTACTGGGTGACCAGCATCACTTAGTGTAGCAACCTGTGCCTTGTCCCGCAGTCTGCTATTGTGTTCTGACCAGAGTGCCATTCATAGCATCTAAGTGCATTATTTCTGAGCGTAGCATACATGTGGACTGACCACAGCGATGAGAAAAATCCTGGGGACTGGGGCAAGTTGAAAAACCGCTAGATTATCTGCTGTGTGTTGTGGTGGTGAGTGCTTAGAGGCTGTACGGTGGGGTGGGGGGAACCATGTACTTATCACTGTGGGGGGGGGTTGGTGGGGGTGGGTGTGTGGGGAGGGTGCAGTGTTATCCCCCTACTTGCCGTGGTTGAAATGCTATTGACAGTTATTATGAACATTTTTTACCACTTTCACAAGTGGTCTTGTTCTAAGCATGCTGCTATCTAAGCGGTCCACCAAATGTCCAGTGGGACTGAGTGGGATGTGTCCGCATTGACGAGTCTGGTCTGGAGGAGAACCCATGGCTCAGTGTCAGCAGGAAAGAAACAAAGCTAGCTGCATGCTACCCCCCCCCCCCCCTCAGCTTGAATTATGCGGCCAGGAGAGTAGGTGAACGAGATTGAGCTGTGAGATAAATTGTCTTTGACACCTTATGAGAAACATTTCTGTCTTCAGTGAGATTTAATCCAGACATGCATTCTCTGAATTCTGAGGCTTCGGGCATTAAAGATGCCAAGAGGAATAATGTTATTTTACTGTGTCAACTGCGGATAACTGAATTACAATTTACTGCGCTATACTTGGTAAAATATCTCCGCGTAGCCTCATTCTCAGTAATCGTAAATTTCTGTAGTAGTGTGTTTTGAAGCTTGGTTATCATTACTCGAATATTTACAGCCAAACATTTCCTTATTTTAGCACTGAGTAAATTCAGAAAATGCATTATTTTCCTACGTGAATTTGAGTTGGTAACTTTGAGACCGAGTGTATTATTAACAGAACGCACTTACACGTTGTTATGGAATGCGGCCATGACGCATTGCTCATATTTGCGAAGACATCGCAGGCCTGCTGCGACAGGCCATGTGGTACGCGTAGCGATGGCTAAGAGGCTGCTGGTGTCCAGAAGGGCCGCTCGCATTTCTCCCTGTGGAATTCAGCGGCGGAACAAAGTTGGTGCGGTGGGGCTGTCGGCTAGTTCAGAATCGCCCAGCCTTGCTGAGAATTAAAGGAAACTGGTGCCGTCTTTATATGTGAATTTATCCACTTAGCCGATGCAGCTAACTAGCGGGTGCGTACAGAGCCGGGCCCTAAGGGTTTTGGGTGGCCCTAAATAAGAATTCTGTTGCCCTGGGACGGTTGTGGCCCTAGAAAGACCAGTCTCTTCCATATGTAGGCTATATATCCCTCTGGAGGATAGTATTGAGATATCATATGTGATGGCGGCGCTTGATATGGCAAACAACCTCAGTATCAAATCATCTTCATGAATCCTCAGTTCATAACTTCATAGAGGGAACTGGGGTATCAAAAAAGTTATTGAAAAATATGAGACATCCAACGAATTTTCCATTTTAAGAAAGGCCGCATTCGGCCTACACATCCAACTCACCGCGTTGCTGTAATTCTTAGTCCCTGTTTTCGCCATAAGAGAGAGTGTTTATGTCAGCGGCAGGCTCTGGGTCCATGTCATGAGGCTGGGAGAGCGATGATAGGCCGGGAAAATCGATGAGGTCAGAGACCAGTCAGCTGTAGAGACGAGTCATGCGCAGAATGTTAAAAACGGGGACTGGCGTGTCCTGTGATATCGGGTTAACCTGCCTGGTTTGTGGCACTGTAGCGCGTGAAATTAATTAACTTGCTGCGTGTACAACATTGAGACGGTGGTATTGTTTTGTTCCTTAGAATTCCCTCTGGAGACTGTTTGTTGTAACAGTAATGTATGTTTAATCAGAAAGTGCTGTGTGGGAAATATGTGTGCCGTTTTCTCAATGCCAGCAGTCATTTCAAATAATTATACACAGAAGTAAAAGATTGAAACTTGCTTTCCTTGTAAAAACACAGGGGACAGTCTGATTAATTGTTTGTAAAATTAACCTTGCTTCCAGTTAAAGAGGAAATAGCTGGAATTAAATAGAAAACATATCTATAAAAGGTCTTGACACTTCAATCAATATATTATGGCCACTTTTTAATGTTTAATGTTTTTTAATGTTAACACAGTTGTATGTGATGTAAAATATATGAATTTATGCAGCGCTAGAGACCACACAATGTGCAAACACACCTAGCCATGTCATGTATTATGGATTTCATATTGACCATATAAGAATCTATATAGAATCTATTAGCCCTTTCCAAAACAAAAATTTTAAATAGTTTAACAAAAAATCAGGGGAAATAAAATGAGTGCCAAGGCGCCTTTACTAGACCGATGTTGTCACTTAGGACCGTTCTCTCCGATTTTAAGAAAAGAACGGTCCTAAGGACCGTTCATGATGGGAAAATGTAGCTGGTTCAGAAATGCATCCAGTGATGACTAACGTACTGGCAAGCTGCGCGTGTGATCAGTCTGAGGAGGATATGTGTTTGCTGTGTGGTAGGAGCTGACCTTTTAATCAGCGAAGATTACTCACGGCACAGTCCTGCTTTAATTTGAGCATGCCACACTTTTAATCGTTTCCTCGCTCGTCAAGCACTTCATTTCCATCGCAAAAAAATAAAAGACCCCGGTTTTGCCGTTTCAGCAGAAGGAACCTTCCGGACCCGGGGAGTGCCGCTTGGCTTCCTGTGTTTCGTTATAAGTGACGCTCTGACGCTGGCTGGTCGGGAGAAGAAGTGGTTTCCCTCACCTTTGTCTCGGAGTCTGGGGAGGTCGTTACGGCTGGCGGACAGGACAGGATCGCCGGCGTGCCCCTCCGTGATCGAAACAGCAGGGGCACTGACAAGGAGAGGGGCGAATGTAGATGGCTGGGGGCGGGCCGGGCCAGGGCCAGGGTGACAGCTGTGACAGGAGGGTGTTTTTCAGACATATTGCAAGGTGTCTGCTTGGCATTGCACCTGTTTGAAAGCAGTAAATGACATGTGACAGAAACGGAATTGACGCTCGTTGTTTTCATTTTATTTTTTGCCTTCCAGTTTATAGACGCTGTCGCAGGGGTTCCATATTTTGGTGTCTATATAACGTGACATTGCCATTTATGTCAATGTGACACATGTGGGGGTGGTTAGACATGGCCATGGCAAACTGCCAAAATGGAGTGGTATCTGTTTCACTCAGTGTCACTGGCCTGGTTTAGTTTAACCAAGGACTCTAAATAGTTTGCAGAGATTGTTCACTTCAGTGTTCAACGCTGAAAGTTATATGTCTATTGTGTTCTCACTTCCATGTTCCACTTCAATTCTAATATATTACTTATTTGGTTTAACCCTTTCCTTTCCCTTCCCCAAGTCTGTTTTTATGTTCTTCACCCTCCTAAATAATTTCTAACTGCTCTTTTCAGATCCGCATTTGGTTTGTCACTGAGGGGGAGAAAAAAAAAATCATCTGATCTGCTGCCTAATTTCCGGCCTGACCCAAAACTGAAGAGAAGCAGCTTGAGAGTAGACCAAATGGAAGGGGGAAAGGGGGGGGGGGTGTTTTGGTCTGGGATTACTGTGATTGGAAGCCAGCCGCTGGGTCTTGATGTGCGGTCCAGATACCATCTAAACACAGCAAGTTCCGTCCTTCACTTTGAGTAAGTAATATAGGCGTTAGTGGGACGGAGTGTCAGATTCTTTGTTAGTGGACCTCATATGTAATTCATGAGGGCGGAATGAGACAGTGGCGACTGTGCACAGTGGTGACATTTCCTTCTTGGGGTCAGGGAAACAATCCTTGCTCATATTGGTTTGCTGACATTTCTGTGTTTTGACTGAAAATAAAATGGACAGGGAAACGCGGGGAGCCCTGAAGAAGCTTCCCCCCCCGGCCGCTCCAGACCTACTGCAGCGAGCACAGAGGACTGGATCGGATTGCGTGCGGGTTCGGCTTTTTAGACTGCTCGTTAAAGACGAGGTTTGGAAACCTGTGTCCTATTTCTGGCAATTACCCCTGGCTCAGTTAGCTAATTAGCAGTATACTGTAACACCAGCTGACTTGTACATTAGAGCGCAGGGAAAGGTTTTATATTGGGAGGAAAACGGGCTTCAAGTGTCATCCATGAGTTTAGCAGGTCCCACAAATGACTTGGGTTAATTAAATAAGTAAGGGCTGAATTTGGCATGAAATCCAGAAATGCAATATGTCCGCCCAGGAATGAGGGTCCCCTCTCCTCTTCAAAAATAAGCTTAATTCTGATGCCATGATTCACGTCACAGAGCTGACATTTCAAACACGGTTGTTTGAATCAACACAAAAAATACATACACAAATTAAAACCTGAACCGACTTTTTTCCCCTATATTTAGTGAATCGGAAAGCTTTCTTCACTGATAATGAGGGTACTTCACGTGTATTTAATACCAAACCGGGTAGGTATCAGCTGGTGAACTGATGTATTTATATCCACATTTATGAATAAATTTAATGGTCTGTTTCTTCATGGATGTATGCATCATTTGTGTCCAATGAAGTGTCAGTTATTCTGTGGCGTCTGACATGTTTGATTTGCAAATGATTTATTTGTGAGTGGGTACCCAAAGAGGCATCATACTCACACCCCTCATGCACAGAAATTATGCTGAATCGCCGTACTACTTCTGTTACAATTGCTACTACTAAAGATATTAGAGATAATAAATCATAACTGTCCATTATTGGGACAGAGCCTTTAGCCTCCTTAATGTGATGATAATTACAGCATCCATCTACCTGTCTCGCCTTGGTGTTTGTACTGGAGGCACAGTCGCATAGAATAACACCCCTTCCCTCATCCCCCCCCCCCCCCACACCCGCCACTCTATCTATAAACTCTGCCTGACCTTCTACCTGACCCTCCCTCCCTCCCCCTCTCTCCTTCTCCCTCTCTCCATCTCTTTCTCTCTTTCTCTCTCTGGGGAATGGGGCAATAATTGGGGCCAAGTTCCACCAATACTTATAAAGGCAGAGCGGTCTGGTCCTGTCTGTTTCCGTGGCGATGTGGCCCACTCCCCCAGTGGCACGGTCACTTCCTGGTACAGTGAGGTAGTTGTAATGAGCTTAGAGGGCTCAGGTGCCTGAAAGCTTATTTAATTTGCTGCTTATGAGCCTACCAGTGATAGGTCACTTTCCCCTGTATGCTGACCACAGGCCTATCAGAAGGCTGTGTTTTGAGTTGGGGAGGAGGGGCATGCATGCACAAAGAGACATCTGATTATGTGTCCAGACTTTGCCATAGTGTCTTAACCTCTCTGTGCGTAATCGCCCTGTGGGAATGGCTCTGTAAACGTGGCAGGCTGGGGGTAAACTGGTCATGTCATTGTGATGCCTTTCCATCCTTAAGCTGTGTTCTGTGTGTTTTTTTTTTCATTGATTTTTTTGTTGTCAGACCCTGTACCCTGTACTTATCCCAACTCTGCCCTGTCCTTCCCTACCTCTCCCAACTCTGACCTGTCCTTCCCTACCTCTCCAAACCCTGCCATGTCCTTCCTTTTTCTTCCAACTCCTCCCTGTCCTCCCTTTCCTCTTCCAACCCTGCCCTGTCCATCCCTTTTTCTCCCAACTCCACCCTGTCCTCCCTTTCCTCTTCCAACCCTGTGCTGTCCTTCCCTTTTTCTCCCAACTTCACCCTGTCCTTCCCTACTCCTCCCAACTCTGCCCTGTCCTTCCCTACCTCTCCCAACCCTGCCCTGTCCTTCTCTGCTTTCCGCTGCCCCTCCTGGCTCCTCCCAGCAGAAAGCTCAGACTGCGCAGCTGATGCAGGTTTATGGGGATTTCAGCCCCACGGTGGTGTGAATATCGAGCGTCTCTTTATGGTGTGCAGAGGTGTAGCATGTGCTTTTCATTAGACTCTGCGCACACTTCCTTTCTTTCCTGTTGCTTTTGGGAAATAATTGTGGCTGTTCGCATAAATCAGTACTTTTCACAGTATGTGTATCCATCCTTTTTAATTCTCACACTGTGCAGAATACTTTATGATGGCTGACACAGATGGGATGTATAAAATTATGTAAAAGTGGGGATAAAAGATAATTTAATGAAGATATTATATATCCTTCTGTGTCAAACAAGGCATTGTCCTCATGGATCTGTCAGGCCAATGAAAGAGAGATAAACCAGAAACCATTCATGTCTGTATATGTGCGTGCTTGCATTTGTAGTATGCTTGTGTGAGCATGCATTAGTATGTGTGTATGCGTGTGTTTGCACATGCTATGTGAAGTATGCATGTTTGCATGCGCGTGTGTGTGTGTGCATGTGTGTGTGCGTGTGTGTACTGTATGTGTATGTGTATCTGTATATGTGTGTGTGTGTGTGTGTTTATATGTGTTTGTGTGTGTGTGTGTGTGTGTCTGTGTGCGTGTTTGCATGTGTGTGTGTGTGTGTGTGTGTTTGTGCCTGTGTGTGTGTGTATATATATATATATATATATGTGTGTGTGTGTGTGTGTGCATGCACACACGACTTAAGGGTGGGAACACAAGTTGCATTAAGATCCTAACTCCTGTTGGGATACGGCCATATCACCCAGATTGGGCATTTGCACGGAAAATCCTCTGGGGAAGCACTAATCCCCTGCTTGTCAAGAGAATTTATTTATTTATTTTGGAAGCAAAGCTCTCCCTATTTTTAGCACTGCCTAAGCTCTTAAGTGTGCCAGGGTTTACAATCTGATCACTCCAATAACAAAAAATAACCATAGCAAAACCTGTTCTGTTAGCCCTGGAGTATTGGGGAGAGGGAGAGAGAGGAGGGAGAGAGAGCGAGAGAGAGAGAGAGAGGGAGAGAGAGAGAGAGAGAGAGAGAGAGAGAGAGAGAGAGAGACAGAGAGGGAGGGAGAGAGAGAGAGAGAGAGAGAGAGAGGAGAGAGAGAGAGAGATACTGAGAGCTCTAGACCCCACACCACAGGACATTAATCAGCATCACACTGTCAGGATGTTAAACTCCTGCAGTGGACTGGACTGGCAGGGATCTCTGTTGTTAACATGAGGTGGCGGAGCAGAAAAGGAAATGGAGGGGGGAAAAAAAAACAGTTCCTGAAAGAGGAAGAACACCACAGAGGCTGGGCCTGAGCTGGGCCTGTAATGGAGAGGGCCAGATTGGACTTCCAGGCTGGGAACAGAAGGCTCCGATCGTTTTTGTATGGAGAGGGATCTATGTCAGGCCTGCTGTGGGGGGGGGGGGGGTGGAATGGATGTACAGTAAACTGACTGGCATGCATTAGCAGAGGAGACACATATAAACAAGGGTGTGGTTTATTGTTTATGCAGGAAGGGTGTGTGGATTTAAGAGGGGTGCGGTTGGTTCTGTTTGGAGGAGGAGTGTGTGATAAAAGGGGGTGTGGTTTGCTGTGTTTAGAGGAGGGGTCATATGGGAGTTACCGAAATTACAATTACCAGCTACAAACTTGCCAATCGTTCAGGTTGGCAAAATCATAATATAATTTTCTATTTTTACATTAATTTCACTGCAGTTGCTACAATGGTGGAGCATACCTCAGATGCAGCAGGTACCAGCTGATGCTGCTGGCGGAATCCCTCCCTCCCTGGGAAACGCCACAGCCAATCATCAGGCTTCCTTAAGACCCCCTGCTGGGATGCTGGGTGACTCCTGTTAAGGCCCTGTTCTTAGTGCGTGTGGAGTCCATCGCCTAGTCCAATCTGAACCCAGCCAGTCCCAGATATGGTCCAGCAGCTACTTAGCATCACCAAGCTAAGGAAGTGCTTCAGCAGCACGCACCAGTGATCCTCTGGTCAGTATAGCACCTCCAGTCTGCTTTCATGTGAATTGTCTGCCTCTGACACAAAGCCTGACTGGTGGACTGCACTCTTCCAAATTGGCGGAGGAAGTTGCATGAACACAGAAATTGACAATTGCAAACTGAGAAAGAAATAGGCTTCAAAACAACCTGCCGGTGTGTGTGTGTGCATGTGTGTGTGTGTGTGCATGTGGGTGCTTGTGTGTGTGTGTGTGTGTGTGTATGTGTGCACGTGTGTGTGTGTGTATGTGTGCACGTGTGTGCGTGTGTGTGTGTGTGTGTGTGCATGTGTGTGTGTGCACGCTTGTGTGTGTGTATCTGCTTATCCTCCCAGTGAGTGATCAGTGCATTCCCCCTCTGGCCTGTGGAAATGATTGATCTCTCTGCCTCTTTATGAGTCTGTGATGTGCTCCACTGTTCTTCATTACCCACATATATCTTCCAAATGGCCAGTTTAGGCCCCCGTAAACAGCGCAGCGAAAAGGCTCGCCGTGCTTCCTGGACCCCGGACCTGGGAGGCCTGCGCAGATTGGAGCCGGTAATTCTCTGCTTGGCGACTGGCGTTTCGCACGCCGCCTGGCCATCCTGCGTTGCCCGAGCAACGCGTGGCCCCTTCTCCTGTGCCACTTTGAGACGTCGACTGAGAAATACGCGGGGCTGCCGTTTCACTTCATTGCCGTTCTGACACATTCATACAGGTATAAATACCCTACAATACACTGAAAGCATACAGTATGACATCTATATGAGCGATCAATGATTTGAGTACTCTGGGGACCAACGGTGCATGCTTTCCACAGCCAACAGTCTGATCAGTTAAGGTTTCCGAATATGTGTTGAAGTTCTAACTTTGTGCTCTTCATTCATTCCAGCATAATACAGGATTGGCCTGTTTCCATTTGTCCTGTCATTGAAATCCATTTTTCAAATTGTTTCATTACAAAGACCACTTTCAGCAGTTAGGATGGCAATGTTTTCAACTGTTGGTCTGTAATTGAATAACTTGACAGAAAATTAGAGCATTACTTTGTTGACTTATTACAAGTTCTGAAATGTGAACGTGGACTATTTATTTTTCATGGTATTACTATTTCTGACATACTGTGACATTAAGCCAGTAAATAATCCTTCAGTAGACATTAAGTGTCTAATTAAGAACAAGTGACAACTCGACCAATAAGAATATCCATAATTTTCTTCATAAATACGCTTTGGGAAGTTAGCTTTGGTGATTGCTGAACTCACCAAAACTATGATTGTGAAGGGAAAAAAAACACACTCGCACGCACTTGCACGCATACACGTACACACGCTCGCACGTATGCACGTACACATGCACGTACACACGCATACCGTACGTGCACACACTTGCACATAACTTTAATTGCGATAGGGCACTAAACACGATCGAACAGCGAACGAACATGACGCCGTTGCGGGCCAACGTCTCTCTCTAATTGGGCATGTTTGGGTTGCCGTGACTTCGACGCGCTGCAACCCGTCTACGAAGAGATGTAATGGCAATAAGAGCGCACGGGCACCGGCGCAATAAACGGGGGGAAGGCGCGGAAGCACCTCGGGCCATCGCGACAGGATTTAATCATTTACATTTGCATGGCTTTCCATTGACAAAAGCAGTCGCAGCAACCGCTGAGGGCCACGCTGTGACATCCCAACATAATTACGTTTTTTGATGAAAAATGAAGAGCTTCGGGGAGGGAGGATACGGGGTGGGGGGGTAGGGGGGGGGGGGTGAAGAGCCATGGTGTATTGCGCTTGAGAACCGTGATTCATAATTTAATACCCATTGTAACCAGGTTGCAGATTTGAGAGCAGCGTGGACCTCGCTGTTCAAATTCAGACTCGGTGTCGCTGGTCGCTAGCTACATTTACATGATGTAGCCATTTAGCGCTCTTGTCCTGAGCAACTGAACATTAAATGTCTAACGTAAGAGATAGCTGACCTTCAGTACTGCAATGCCCTTGCCACTATAATTAAGTTGTCATTCAGTTTTTGTTCAAAATCATGACCCCCCCATCCCCCCCTTTGTTTTGTTGTGGAATTGCCAACAGTCAACACCGCATAACCCAAGACAGGAGTGCAATCTGCTCTTCTCCAATACCATGTCCCTTGAGTCGGTAACTATTTTACAGGCTTCAGTACATGCAGTACTACAGGATACAGCCAGCACTGCTACTACACTATAGCTCACCAGCGGCAACAACTTGTAAGCATGTGTGGGTGACAGTAGGTACGATACCTGCCAACATGCTTATGAATGATTCATAATAATGTTAAGTAGGGCTAATGAAAGTGTTATTGACAGTCCAGTGGCAGCTATGAATAATAAGTGGATTAGTTAACAGGCAGCCAGGAGGGCAACATGAGAAAAAGGAGGTGTATTTGTGACTTGGGTTGTGTCTTGTCAGTTCCCAGGCAGTACATTTCTATGCTTGAAAAAGCTGACAAGTGGGATATGCTGTGCTTAACAGAACATATCCGTTTGGATAGTAAAAGACAGATTTTATTTTTAAAAGTCACTCTGGAAATTCACACCCGGACAAAATTATGAATATGCAAATTAAAAAAAAAATGTGCTATCCACAATGTGTAAGATGCCTCTTGTGTGTTTTTGTATATCAGGTTTTCTTGGCAGTACAATTTTTAATATATGCATATAATTACAGCCATTTAGTTGGTATGTTTTACAATATTTGAAGTATACTGAATATGACGCGTACTTATTTATACACATTTAGCACTATATAAGTGTAGTATTAAAGCTATAGAATATACCAACACTGCACAGCATAAACATGCACGTTGAACGCTTAAATGGATGAGATTATAGTGCTTAATGGGGTGAATGTGAGCATTAGAGAATCTGCAGTTCGGGATTTGATAAGCTTATGAAGATTGGCTTTTGAATATATGGAAATGCAGTTTGGTTTATAAAACATAAGAGGATATATGAATCCTCTCTCTCTCTAGACATATTTGTCTTCGACAGCATTCAGAGTAAGCGATGTGTCAGGTGGCCACCCATTGGCCCTTTGGCTCTGCTCACTTTTGCCCTTCATCGAAAACTAACCCACATATAAAGTAAGAAATGTCAGAAAATGCACTGGTCACATTTGCTTTTTAAAAAGACACAATATTTTAATAAATTTGCGCTCCCAAAAAATCTTGTTAATGATCACATTTGCCAGCTTTTCTTTTTGTTTGCAAACTTCTGGCCAGAAAAACTGTACATCTGGACTTCTCTCTTTTTGTTGGTTTTGAGCTGCTAAGCTAAGCCTCTTCCTGTGCCGCTTCCTGTGCAATCTAGCAGCAGAGGCCTTGACTCCTCAGCTGCAGTGTTTTTCGCGCGTATGCCACTACAAGACACTGCCAGGCCGGAAAAAGTATTCTGAGGCAAAATTAGAGATGATTGTTTTCAAGAATTAACGGAGGGCGATGTACGTAAACTAAAGTGTTGTATATTACAGGGTGGCGTGGAGTTCAGTGGATATCTACACCGTGTTGAAGGCAATGAACAAATCAATTTTTTTTTTTCAAACTTTAATTGATGCCAACATCTGCTGCAAGCAGATTACTGCAGCCAGTGCTCTCCTTTGGCTTTTCCGTTTCATTAAGCCACAGTTCACACAATCTGTTTGTGGCTATTTCCACCCTGTTTTTTTCTGCTTTGGCCATAAATTGAAAGGCTTTCTCGAACGCTTCCATCATACACATCTGTGCTTTTGTCGAGGATAGCTTAAGAAGGACATTCGGTGGATGTAATGCAGGCCCAGATAAGCATTACATGTTCTCTGTTTCCAGAAGGTTTGAACTGCAAGTAGGACAACGGTGGGGATGCCAACGGTCACCATCAATTTTATATTCAGCCAAGTATTTCAGCCAGAAATGGTTGGAGTGCACTTGTTAGCACACGTGTATGTGTGTGTGCACGTGTGTGTCCATGTGTGTGTGTGCATGTGTGTGTGTGCATACAGTAGGTGTGTGTATGTGCGCGTGCGTGCATGGGTGTGTGTGCATGGGTGTGTGTGTGTGCCTGAGTGTGTGTGTGCATGGGTGTGTGTGTGTGTATATGTGTGTGTAGGTGTACATGGGTGTGTGTATGTGTGTGTGTTGGTGTGCATGTGTGTGTGTGCACGCGCATGTGTGTGTGCCTGAGTGTGTGTGTGCATGGGTGTGTGTGCATGTGGGTGTGTATGTGTGTGTGTATGCGTGTGTGTTGGTGTGCATGTGTGCGTATACATGGATGTGTGCGTGTGTGTGTGTGTGCTTGTGTGTATGTGTGCGTGTGTGTCTGTGTGTGAGGAGAGCACAGACAGGAGCGTGTCCCTGACCGTGCGGGGTCTCTCAGACAGACAGCCCCCTGCGTGGATGGGGAAGCACACTTCCTGTTATTCTCAGGAGCGTTTGGCGGGGACAGGCTGGACGGCGGGAGAAAAGGGGGCCGGTCCGGGGCGGCCCTTCCCGCCTGTCTACACCTGACGGCCGCGCCACAATTAAAAGTGACATTCGCACAGCGATGTTCATTTAGAGGGAAAGTGCTGTGTCATCCACATCAAAAGAGTTCTCTGAAGATTTGGTGAAAAGGGGAGGGAGGGGTCCCTCCTCGCCTTCATTAGAGAGGATTAAATATCACTCCGTCTGGGAAACAAAGTCAGGAAGAGTATCTGCTCCTGTTGACCTGATGTGAGTTCAGTCTATGCAAATCCTGGGGATACGCTTTTGCGGCTAAACCAACGGTCAGTTGCATATTCTAGCAAATCACCTTGGGTAGATGGAGCTCCAGTCAGTGGCGGCAATTCAGACAAACTCGACATAACTAAAACTTCAAAGAACCAATCAGATTGCGTGAAAGTGATTTCACAAACCAGGTGCTCTGTACAGAGAGAGTGTTAAGATCATGACGCTTCTTACTGTAACTGTAGCTGGGGTTTTCAGTCGAACGCATCATCCATTGAATGGCGAGTCGGTCTGGTCAGTCAGTGAGCCTGAAGGGAGGCTAGTGCTTAGCGTCAGTGCCTCGGGCGCTAACTGCGCTCTTCTCAGCCAGCCTACACCCCTCCACTCCTGTGCCCTCAGGTGACAACGCAACCATAAGCGCTTGGCCCCAGTGCACCGCCCAACGCCCGTGTCAGCGTCACGTCCGAAAGACAGCGAGGGGGCTTTCAAAGTGGAAGGCGATGAGCCTATCACTCATGCATCTCTGGCACCGGAGAGGGGAGGTCAATATGGAGTGACGTTTCTGGGCATCGGAGGTCACTGAGGTAGCGCGAGTGGGCTTTTCCCTGAGTAATGGGCGGGGCTTGAGTGTGTTCCCGTCGTGAGATGTGAGAGTGACCTCACGGAGCGCCATGAAAAAACCCACCAGGAAGTGACATCGTAGACCCAACCCTTCCCGCCCCAATCGGTCCCTCTTCGACCAGTTCAGAGAGCTCTTCAGGATACACAGCTGAGCGGAGGCAGGTTAAAGTTTCAAACTGCTTTTAATGTGAGGAGGCTTTTTCTACCTGTCACAGGATTGCAAAGATTAGTGACAAAAAAACATGTTTTTGGAAGACTTCTAAGAACAACTGTTAGAAAGGATGAATAATTATTTTGTATATGTGTATGTATGCAAATATATATTTTTCACACAGTATGTTAGAAAGAGAGAAAGAGAGACGGAATGGGGAATGAGAGAAATATATTGAGTGGTGATGGAAACATGAAAAACAAACGAGAGCTGTGTGTGTGTAGTGTCCGACTTTGTGCTGTGTGTGTGTGAGGAGAAATCAGTACAGGAGAAGAGGGAGAGGAGAGAGAGAGTGAGAGAGAGAGAAAGTGTGAAAGACAGAGAGAGGCTGTGTGTGCGTGTGTGTGTGTGAAGGAGAAATACAGTCAGACGAGGAGAACGAGGGAGAGGGAGAGAGAGAGCGAGAGAGAGAGAAAGAGTGAAAGACAGAGAGAGGCTGTGTGTGCGTGTGTGTGTGTGTGTATGTGCATGTGTGTGTGAGGGAGAAATACGGTCAGAAGAGGAGAAAGAGTGAGAGACACAGAGAGAGAGAGAGAGAGAGAGAGAGAGGAAAGGAGTGAAAGGCAGAGACAGACAGACGAAGGTCTGTCTGTGTGTTCTCAGGCGAGACTGGGCTCGGGCAGTGTATCTGAGGGGGTCAAAGGCAGAGGCTCAGTTAGCAGGCGAAGCGTGTGGTGAACAGCGCGCTGGAGTCGCGGTTCACTGCTCTCCAGTCCCACCCCGCCTGTCTTTGTTCTCCGCAGACAAGGGGGAGGAGGGGGAAACTCGGTTCCCATCCGACACCCTGACGCAATCTGGGGTGGGGGTGGGGTGAGGGGGTAGGGGGGTAAGGGGGGGGGGGGTGAGACCCGAACACTGCAAGAGCGCATCAATAATCTGCAGCCAGCTGTGCAGAAAGATAAATTGCACAAATAGACTTTACTTGCATGCAGTTTTGCTCCTCAATTCATTTCAGTTCAGTTCAACTCAAAAAGTTTTTTTTACCATTCAGATGCTTTAACCTACATTCCAAGGTCAAACTAGACAGCTGACCAATGGGGCCAAATAAATAACCAGATAACCAGATAATTCTTTGTTGGCCACACAGAGTTTTTAACTTGAGCTGCTGTTCAGGCAGATGTAGAAACACGTTGATCTACGTTTATGGACGGCTGGGACGGGTGCACCCAGTGCTCCCGCTCCAGGTCTGTCTGAGGCCGTTTATGGAGGCGTCTCCAGCTGGGACCCTGGCTACAGCCCCCTGTCAGATTTGGCTGCGCTCCACTTGCGTGTCCGGGGACGAGACGCATGCTGATATTGGGGCGAGAGCGAAGCAATGTGGGTCACGGTGCTTTTTTTGGGGAAATTCTGAACTGTGTCAACAAACTGGGCAGTGCTGGGGACTGCACAGTCATTTCTGCGCTGGTTTTGTGGCATAGCACAGGGAAATGTTCAGGACTAATTCGACTCTGACAGAGTTTATATGAGCCCAATCAGGAACAAATGTACTCTATTAGAGTTAACTTAACTCTGAATATTTTATTGTGTGTGTTTGTTCTGTTGGTATATTTAATAGTCTAGCCTAGTTTGCTTTAGTCTGGTTTTTCAAACACATTTCCTAATGATATAAAAATCAGCATGAATTTCAGTAGGAAAAGCTGGCACAAGGAGAACAGAAGCTGCATTGGCTCAAAGGATTTGCCTAATGGACACATAATAATCGCAATACAGTACATAAACATAAACAAAACAAAAACAAAAATGTATGTAAAACAGTCAGAAGTTAGCACAGTCCACTATACTTATTAAATATCACACAATCAAAGGGTTCATTGTAAAAAAATGTCCATATTCTTTGACCTGTACAACAAGGAACATAAAAGAAAGGAATGTTCTTACAGAGACAGGTCACATGACTACCAACAACGAAGAACAAAATAACTCCTGTCTTTAAAAAAAAAGAAGAAAAATTTCAAATAAAAATAAAACGCTCTTGGTGGTGCATCAGCTGTGGCAGTTGGGCTCCTGGCCTCCGTTGCCATAGAAACGCGGCCCGTCTCGTCGCCGGGAGGCAGCTGTGGGTTTCCGGAGCTGGGGTGATGTCGCGCAGGCTATTCACGGCAAAGTTCACGCGCTAATAAACCAACGTTTCACAAAAATGAAAAAGGAGAGCAACCGGAGGCGCCCTCCCGGGCCGGGACCGGCCAACAGGACCCGTTTAAGAGGGGGGGGGGCTGCGTCCCCGCAGTCGCGTCGGGGAAGAGGATATGCCACCTCCTGTCACAGAGGATAAACGCATAAAAAACGCTAAGGCCTGTTTCCTTTTGCCTTTCTTCTAGTTTTTTAAAAATCTGAATCGTAGAAGGCCTCAAAGGTGATGTCGCTGAGTAAAAGCCACGACTCAGTTCAGCTGCGCAGAAAGCATCTGTATTTTTAACCACAATCCCCTGTGCCACTGGCAAGTGCTGTTTATGTGAAATGGATTTTGATTCAGTCCTCCAGACTTTCAGATTAATACCTGCAGGAATTTTGTGAAATATTGTAGGCGTATATTTGTATGAAGTCCTTTAGGCTGGTTCTGTAAGATAATGTTAACAAATACATACTATTATTATTATGATGATGATGATGATGATTATTATTATTATTATATAATTTATCATGTACAGTTTAGAATGAAACATAACACCATATAAACAGCATAAATATTTCAACCACTTTTTTTGTGTTATACATTACACATGATAAGCCATGCTTTTTTTACCCTGAAGTGGTTTTGCTCAAGACTATATCTATGTAATTGCAATGGGTTACAAAACACAGCGATTATTGGGCCCATGTCCTGTGAGGTGATGTGTTGTGGTTGTATTTTGGGTCCTTTCACTAATTCTCATGTTTCCTAATGGCACTCCAGTTCCTTTGATTGCTCGGAGGCCCCCTCCATTCTGCTCAGTATTACGAGCCAATCAAATCCTTTCTGCCAACATTATGAGCCTATCATATCCGCTGCCTGTTTGTGAGTGCTATTCCCAGAAGTCCCCTGCTGTGGGGGGGTTCTCTGAAGAAAAGATAGAGCTGAAAGCTGCCACTTAGATAGATAGATAGATAGATTTTAGTCCTTTTGGAAATTCATCATGTGCCATACTTGCTGTGTTAGTAAGCGTGTCTGCTGCAAAAACATGCACACACCAGACACATGCACGCAAAACAAAAACACAAACAAGAACTAGGCTATCGACTGCTCGATTGATTGACCTATGGAACAAATCACAAGAACGCTACCCTCTCTCTCTCGCTCTCTCTCTCTCTCTCTCTCCCTCTCTCTCTATATATATATATATGTATATATATATATATGTATATATGTATATATATGATTTGTGTCTGCACTCCACAATTTTAAATTCATAAACAACTAACGCGTGGTTAAAGTGTAGATTCTCAGCTTTTATTGAAGGTTATTTTTTTCGTACATTTTGGTTTCAACATGTCAAAATTACAGCACTTTAGTACCCCCATTTCAAGGCAGTATAATGTTTGAGGCAAGTGGCTTTACAGGTGTTTCTGTTTAGTTATGTGTGACTCATTGCTTCCTTAGTGCAGGTATAAGAGAGCTTTCAGGATCAGGTATTGATTCTAGGTTTTTTGATTGCCTTTGTAGTCTGTTATTGGCATTTTTCAACATGAGGACCAGTGTTGCACCAATGAAAGGAAGCCATTATGAGGCTGAGAAATAGGAATAAACAGTCAGAGACATACTGTAGACCAAACCTGGTGAGCTCAGAAATCGCTAAGGTTCTGGCGGGCCAAGGAAGACCTCTACAGTTGATGACCGAAGAATTCTCACCATAATGAAGAAAAATCCCTAAACACCTGTCCGACATGAGAAACACTCTTCAGGAGGCAGGCGTGGATGAGTCTGTGACTACCATCTGCAGAAGACTTAACAAACAGGACTACTGAGGCTACACTGCAAGAGGCAAACCACTAGTTAACTGCAAAACAGGATGGTTAGGTTCCAGTTCGCTAAGAACCTAAAAGAGTCTGCAGAGTTCGGGAAAAAAAGGTCTTGTGGACAGATGAAACCGAGATACACTTGTATTAGAGTGATGGCAACAGCAAAGTGTGGTGGCCGAAAGGAACTACCCAAAATCCAAAGACATGTCTTTGTCCCAAGCATTATGGAGCTCACTCCAAAAGACACACACAAAAAGTTTCACGCATTACATGCATATATATACTTTATAGAATTTAATTTTAAATATTAAAAAAATGTATGCATACTCAATACACCAATCCAGGCACATCCTTCATTCTATTTTTGGCCCAAGAATGCTTATTTAGAAATGTGTTCTACTGAGCTTTTATTCCCAGGTTTATAAACTGATATAAAACATGTGCATATGAATGCGGACCGTGAAATCAACCACATAGCAACATAACGTACTGATAAGTGTATAAAAACACTATTTCCCAGAAAAGACAACCAAATCAGCAACACCTTTATCTCAAATAGCCTCTAAAAACTCACCTGTCACTGATTAATGGTTCTTCTGGTGAAAAGCCCTGATACAGCTTTATACCACAGGGCATGAATGCATCCTGAAGTTTGTTTCGTTTTTTCCTAATAAAACTTTGGTCCAGACACTGCACTGCAGTTATGTTTTGTGTTAGTGGAGAAAAGCTGGAGGGCTCTAGTCAATGATTTTATGAAAAAGACCTTTACGGACATGGCAGTGTATCATAAAAACAGCCAAAGCTAAGTCAGTATGCTTTGTTTTACAGAACCTGAAGTTTCGTCGTGCAGCATGCATCCTGAAGTACAATGGATGAGCAATACCCTGTTACACTTGAACCACAAGTAGGAGAGCCTGAACCACAGATTTGTAGCCATCCATTTGGCACACCTTCTAACCACTGAAAGTCTCTCTCTCTCTCTCTCTCTCCCAGAGTGCTTCATCACTCGCACACAAGCACGTGGCATGTACGTAATTAAATTGGCTTGTTAATAAAAAAGGAATCTCGAGACCCGTTTCACATGCGTCTGGCAGCATTCCTTTTTTTGTGGAAATGGTTTTCGATTTTTGAACATGAGGGCCAGACCTTTGCCTCCTCGCAGGTGTAGAGGGACGCACTGCATACTTATGCGCTACATTGATGTAATCTAACCCCTCACCCGCTCTCCTGTCAAGAAAGAGAGTGCCTGGTCCTTGTGCACGAGGCTAGCTGTTTCTTTGCCTCGGTGAGCAAATTCTGCCTATTCAACATTACGCCATTTTTGCGGGCTTCTTTCCTGCTGCATGGACAAAATCGAGGAGAACACTGTCTTTAACTGGGTACGATGACCTATTTCCAATCAAGTTCGCTGAATATGTGCGTTAAGACACAAACACTGTGGTAACAATAAAACAATGCAGATGAACTCTCAGTTATGATTCAAGCAGTCTTTATTCAATTTGGGAATAATAATAATAATAATAATAATAATAATAATAATAATAGTTTGCTAAACGAACTGCAAGATTTGTGGCTTGTCAATGCACAGCTGTATTCATTTTCACTTCGTGCTTTTTAAATGATTCCCGATACAGTTCACATAAAATGCTGGATGTATTCATATCTAGTTATTCATATCAGACACTGGATGAGTGAACTTCATTGCTCAGCTAAGCTGGAGCAACGCCTCGATTATTTATAGAAGCAATTAAGCTGTGAGCTAAATGGAATTAAATAGACTTATGGAGATTGTGAACTAGGATATGCAAATATTGGACTGCAAACCTGTTAATACGTAAGGTTTCACGACCAAATAAAATAATATTTCCTTTCTTTTGTAGGCATGGTGTAAAAGATATATTTTATTTTCAAATCATTTATTTTAACCAATAGTGTCTCGTTTTATCTTCTGATAATTACAATTGTGTGTATACGTGATGACCTCTCTCTTTCTCTCTCGCGCGCTCTTAATTAAATGCAGGCAACAGCCTACTATTTACACAAATCTGGCCATGATACATTTAGTAGGCTATAACTTTTTATTACCATGATCATATTGGAGAATAACTTGTATCTCGCCTTTATTACAACAAAAACGAAATCAAAGTGGTGTGTTCTTACTTCGCTGGGTAGACATAATACCCATAGGTGGCTCCTGTCAAATCTTTGTGTTGTCTTGTCAATCTTTTCCGCTACCGAGACGTGCCTTGTGTCTCAAGCTCATATTGCGCAGGCGTGATCCAATCTGAGCCCGGCGAAATGCTGGTGAATATCGAATAAGATCCCCTGCCCAGTGCTACAGTATACTAACCTACTTGTGAAACTAACTGAACCAAGGGACCGTGGACCTTCTTCATTTTAGAGTTGTCTGAGGGAAAACTGAATCTAACGTGCTTGCTTGGATGCATTTAATGATAAACGACGGCTATCAACCTGTGGATGGTGAGAGCAGAGAAAGATTATTTTCGCCTCCATGGAATAACGGTCATTCCTCCAGCCGGTGATTTTCAGGACGCCTTGATGTAACCTGCTCTGCGTTAACCGTGGCTTTTACGAGACTACGGAACCTCTGGGACGGGGAACCGCTTTAATTTCGATTTATGAATGGCCCTGACATGGAGGAAATTCCGTTTCAGAAAGTCAAAACCCGGAGGAAGAAAGGTCACTGTCCACCTGGAATTCCTTTCAGCGCTATCGCCTGCGAGGACGAGTTTGACTGCAAAGAGCTGGAATCGCTCTTCCAAAATTATAACCTGAAACTGGACCAGACCTCAACGCTCAAGGCTCTGGCGGTCCTGATCATCATGGCATCAACTTTGGCTGGAGTGGAGCTGATGTCCGGTCCCAGCCTCACCATCTCCAAAGGATCCCATCCGGTGCACTGCATTATATTCGTCTCTCTGTTCATCGTCACGAACGTAAAGTACCTACAAGTGACACAACTCCAGCAAATCGTCAACCTTACTTTGCTTTTCGGCTTCACGTTTTCGTTTCTCTGCTGCCCGTTCTCTCTGGCGGCGTTCGGCACGGAGCCTCCGGTTTCGCCGGAGCAGGGGATGTGGCAGCTCATGCTGGTCACATTTGTCGCCTACTCCCTTCTGCCCGTACGGACTCTGTTAGCCGTACTCTTTGGAATTATGGTCGCCGTGTCCCATATAATCGTGACGGCCACATCGGTCACAGTCAAGCGACAGAGGCTATGGAGAACAGTAAGTATCCGCTTGTAATTTGCACGAAATATTGGGGAGACTTCTGGCTATGCTTCCTAGTGTACATTTTACTTTCGAGGTAATAGCGACGAGTTTTCGGTTCAGCACCAGATAATGGACAGCGCTAAGGACATTATGCTTGGAGTTTCAGATGTGGGTTTGCGCCCCAGCATTGCTTAATCAAAAGTTTTCCAGAGCATACTTATCTATTTTAGCCATCTAAGAAGAACATTGTTTCAAAGTTAGCTGCTATTATTATTATTATTGTTGTTGTTGTTGTTGTTGCCTTTTTGTTGTTTAATTCAATTAATGTTAACCTCAATTTTTACCCACATGCCTTCTGCTAAATAGGATGGGTGTATTCTAAACTGAGATTATATGCAGACAATATTTTAATCAGTTGCATAATGGCTTTTGAAAAAAGTTACATTGACTAATTGCCACATCAAGCAGGGTGCGGACTTGGAATACATCTAAAGCTTATTTATTTATTTATTTTACAAGTTAGGGGTTTGCACAGATAATTGTAAGAGCACTCAAACCCGTCACCTCCCGCGGACTTAACTCCCCTCACTTCACGAGATGTCTGAATTTATCCTTAGTGAAGAAAGGTCTACCGGTCATATCACAGGAGCCTCGCTGGGCACACGTCCGACGGGCGCTTAATCGCCCTAACCCACATCAACAGGGAAGCCCGCATGCGTTCAATGTATGGGAAAAAAAACTCATTTGCAGCGCTACCTCGTTTTCATCCTTGGAGTGTCAATTATTTAAAAACTGAGGAAGCTAAGTTTTCTTCCCCAATCCCCAGAAGGCAGAATTACATGCGTGTACTTGTGGGTGGAGATCCTGTTTTCACCCAGAGGCAAACTCAAGGCTCTGTTCAATCAAACCACTAACGTGGCTTGCACTTTATTTAACCTTCATTTAACCAGAAAGTCCCCTGAGATAACAATCCTCTTTGAAGGGAAACCTGGCCAAGATAGCTGCTATACAATATTAATAAAATAAAATTAAAAAGATCCATGTCAAAACAAATGCACAGCTGTATAATAAAACACCTTAGGAACACTGTGTAGTGAGATTCCATTCAGGATACGGTATCATGGTTACCATTTGAAATCCAAGATAGCATGTTTGCAACAAGTCGGAACAAGTAAGAGAGAAAGCCACGGTATTGAGGATAAATAAGACATTGTCAAAACAGCGGAAACATTAACCCTTTATGCATTAACCATGCCATTTACCATATGTTAACCTGTCCATGTTGATAAAACTTCAGCTTTTGCAAGCAGATACTTTCACGATTGTATACCTTGTCAGAGAAGCAAGGAACACTAAAAGAGTCAGATCTGAATAGAATCACATCTTCCAATGTACTGCCACCAGATTTGTTTTACTTGAACTTGCTTTGCAATTGAGGAGGTACGGCACAGTGAAGTGACATAGCTGATAGTATAACAGATCAAGGTGGTTCCCAAAATGTATTTTATTTTACTTTTTTTTGGTATTTGCTAAACCTATTGCAGTTTGCCATCTATAGCAACGGTAACGAAACTGATAGGTTTCTGGCCTACACGTAATTAGAAATGATGTTAGTTAACTGTAAATGGTGTTGCAATTAATTATAGCCTATTTCCCATGTAGTAGTAAACAGCAGAACTACATTTAAAGAGTGAAAAATCTACAGCAAGAGTATACGTATTTAAACAACTGAGACAATGATAATAAAGATACCTGAAATGAAGGATTTCACATTCATCACTTTGCCAGGATTTGTTAGTGAACTGCTTCCTTTAAGGCATTCTAGTGTATAGTGGTGCACAGGGACATTCACTTTTTGTGAATAACAGTGATCGTATTACAATGGGTCCCATGTACCACACTGTGGCCAGAAGATTTGACCAAGGACAGAATTTAGAAAACCCCTAATCACTTAATCTTGGCAGTGAGCTCATTGCCCTGGGCTTCATTGAGACTCTGTGTTTGTGTGTGTGCGTGTGTGTGTATGTGTGCATGTGTGTTTGTGTGTGTACGTATTCGCGTGTGCATGTGCATGCATGTGTTTGTGTGTATGCGAGTGTGTATGCGAGTGTACGTGTGTGCATCTGCATGTGTGTGTTTGTGTGTATGCATGTGTGTGTGTATGTGTGTACATGTGCTTCCGCAAGCATATGTGTGTGTATGCGTGCATGTGCGTGCATTCGTGTGTGTGTGCGCGCGCGTGTGCGTGCAGGTGGGGTGTGTTTGGGTACTGAACAGGACCTGATCCTGATGAACTACAGCAGGCCCTCTCGAATGGCGTAAGATGAACTTCAGGCCTCACTCTCTGGCCAACATGGCGGCTCATTCATTGTGTTGGTTAACAGGAGGCAGTCCAGGCAGGACTTTTACAGACCTGGAGGCTCTATGCAAGAACAGGTCTTTCAGCTGTGGAAATGCCATCCTGAAGCTCCTTTATATCTGAAAACAGCGAACTCGAGGGAAAGTGTTTGGCTGGACGTCTGCAGCATTTATACAATCCTGATAAGTTGTCAGCTGAGTCTGCACTTCTTGCATTTGTCGTCTTTCTTGGGAATATACCTTCCCCATTTAGGGCATTACTGCACTTGATCTTTGCACTTGAGCTTGCATTGTAAAACATCACATAATATTGGGCCTCATTCACGAAACATGCAACCGATCACATTTGATCTCACACTGCACATAAGAACATTTCCAAGAACATTTCGCCATTCATTCTTTTTTCTTATCTGTATTTGTTCATGGCTGTTTCCTTTCGCTAATCACATGAACCGGATTGCATGAAAAATTTATCATTCATCATCTCATACAACTGGGATATGCACAAAAACAAAGGTCTGCACATGCGTCATGAATCCCATATTGGTTTTTTTTGCAGGGAACGTTTTTAAGAACAAAAATAAGAATAATTAGATTTTGTGAATGAAAAATTATCTTGTACATTCTGCCTGTGGCATGTGGATGCTGTTTTTTCTGTGTCACTACGGATATGAAATGGGGTTCATTCACTAACAGATCAGTCTGCGGTAGACTGATATCAAGTAGAACCAGCGATCTATCTTCAGTTTTTAAAAAGGAGGACGCTTTTTAAAAATCTCTAACAACAATACAGATCTCCCTCCTTCAATCACAACCAGACCTTCAAGTAGTAGCACTCCATAAAATCGAAAGGAGACGCAGAGCTTTCAGACCTCAAGGTTTCGGCTGCTGAGAGGAACAGGATTTTCCCCGCGGGAGACGACGCGCATTTTCAGCTGCAGCGATGCGTTTCAATTGGCTCACGTGCCGCCCCGTCGGGCCGCATTAGTTCTTTCACCCTCACCCACCGTGTTGCGCGATCGCCGAAACGCTATTGTTAATTTTACAGCGCTATCGCGGACAATGAAGAAAGATAATCGAAAGGATCGCGGCCGTGTCGTACAGCGCATGTGGATTTTCTCCCAACCCTATATATAGTAGGTTATTTGCTGTTAGGGGTTGTGAGGATACCGCGCTACGCACGGTTCTGAAACTAGCGGTTAGCTAGCTGCCTTAGTTGGGCACCTGGCGCTTCTGTTGAGTTAGAAGTGCTTTGTCTTCTAACTCTGTTCACGTAAGGGGGGACATAGTTTCACTTTCAGGGTGGAAGTTCTGCACTTTACCCCTGCAAAGGGTCACAAAATAATTACCCAACTCTCCATTTGTATGCCTTCAGGTACATCAGTGTTTTATGTACATTTATACATTCTAATGTATTGTGTTTCTGTGGATTTGTGTGCAAACCTTAAACATTTAAAAGAATGCTCTGTTTTTGTCTGCCTGTCGGTGTGCCTGCCTTTGGGAGTCTGAGGGAGTAATGTGTGTGTCTGGCTCTGATTGCAGCTGGTGGCAAACACCGTCCTGTTCACAAGTGTGAATCTCTCCGGGCTGTTTGTGAGGATACTGACCGAGAGGGCCCAGAGGAAGACATTCCTGCAGGCCCGAAACTGCATCGAGGAGAGGCTGCGCATGGAGGATGAGAACGAGAAGCAGGTACGTTTACACACACGCACACACACACAAACATGCACACACGCTCACACACACACACACACGCACACACGCACACACACAAACACACGCACACACACAGGCACACACACAAACACGCGCACACACACGCAACACACACACGCACACACACACAAACATGCACACACGCTCACACACAAACACACGCACACACACAGGCACACACACAAACACGCGCACACACACACACAAACACGCGCACACACACGCAACACACACACACACACACACACACACAGGCACACACAAACGCACACACATGCACACACACACACATACACACATAAACACACACACACACACACACACACGTACAGCATATGACTAAGGACACAGTTGGTTTGTGGGAAGCCACAGTCATCACAGCACATCTCAGCTCTTGTCCGTCAGCGAACAGAGGGGGCGGAGCTAACAGCAGCCAGCCAGTCACACGTGTCCCTCATGTTCCCTCTCAGGAGCGCCTCCTCATGAGCCTGCTGCCCAGGAACGTCGCCATGGAGATGAAAGAGGACTTCCTCAAACCTCCAGAGAGGATCTTTCACAAGATCTACATCCAGAGACACGATAATGTCAGGTAAGATCCCCCTTCCCATGTGTGTCACACACAGGTGAAACATCTTTTTTTCTTTCTGCTCTGCTACCATAGGACAGACAACAAGGATTAACAGTCAAATATAATCTTCAGTCTGGTTTTTTTTTCCTATTCACTCATGAACAATTATGTTTCATGCATACTGGCAAGTCCTATATGTGTCAGGTAATATAGTGCCTTCTCTTTGGGATAGATCAGCGCAAGATTAGGCAGAGCCCTGAATCCAAACAGGCCACGGGTGGCCTCATTTGACCCTGGTGAAATATGAATGCTTCGCAGCTCGCTCAGACTCACACTCAAGGTTTATGACATGTGCTGTAATATTTGTACACAGCAGCATTCTGATTGAGCCATTCTAGCTGAATGAGTACATTTGGACTGTTTCACTCCCATAAACCGATATGTGCACATTTCCCAGAAACCATCCAGCCTTCATTGTTGATGGCAATGAACCCAAAAGATGTCCTTGGCTGACCCTTAAATGCACACAGCACAGAGTAGGCATAGCTCTCCAATAATGGTGCAGCTCAGCCTGGTGTTTGGGAGTGGCCATTTCCTGTGCCAGGTTTTTTAAAAAAAACAATGCAGCTGTTCTAACCAATCACAGTGCAGACCCAATGAATAACCCTTCCAAGTGATCCCTGTGCCAGCTTCCTGAGTCTCTGTCTCAACAGATCTCTCTGCTGGCTTCATGCGAAGAGTTATTTTTATTTTCACCAATTAGTGCTTTGTTAGCATCTCTGCTTCTCTCTCTCTCTCTTGCTTTCGCTCTGTATCTCTTTCACTTTCTCACTTGCTCTTTCTTTCTCTCTCTCTCTCGCTCTCTCTTTCAAACAGAACCCAGACAACTGGGATTATCTTTGCGAGTTACTGTACACATTACTGTAATGTATTGTAACACGCTGTAATGCTGACAGGTTTGCAACACTTCTGCTCCCCCCATGCTGTAAACAATACCGCCCCCTCTTCAGCCGACCAATCAGAGACAAGGGGCAAGAAAACCTGTCCAATTAGGGAGCACTCTGGCTGCGGGCAGTGAGGTGCTTGAGCGCTGGCCTTGGGCATGGAGTACGTACAGTAGACCAGTTGGGGGGGGGGCAGAGAGTTTTCCTCAGCACTCCGATTAGAACTGCAGTGGATTAAATGCCACAGAGCCCAAACGGCCTTGCGTAAAAAGCACGCTGCTAAATACGGTTTTCACCACGTCCTGCCGACTCGGTGGACAGCGCGGCGGAAGAGGACGCTTCACGCCGTGCACCGAATGAGCCGTGACATCACAGAGGCCGAGCGCGCCGCTCAAAAAAAACCCAGCGTGCGTTACCGCTGCTGTTCAACAGCGGGACAGCAACACTGCGGTACGGGCCGAGCTTCGGCTAGCGCAGCGCGAGTAGCGTGCTGAAGACACGGAGAGGGGCTACTGTGCATCGCACAGCTCCTGTCACAGCCGATGGAACGCATCTTAAAACGCGTCATTCAAGTTACACTGTAAAGAGAGAGGGAGAGAGAGAGAGAGAGAGAGAGAGAGAGAGAGAGATTTGATAATGTTGTTCTCTCTTGTGTTCTCAATGCAGCCACAATTGCGGGACTTGAGTTCTAACGCCGCTATGAATGCAAACGGGCTGCTAAGCTGACCTGAGATGTTACGAACGGCCTAAAGAGACTCAGCCCGACAGCTTAAGGCCGATAGCGGGGCTGCTGTAGGTGAAGGCTAACAGCTATCAGACGCACCACATACTGTAACGGGCCATTATTTATGCAGACCACGGCAAACACTGGAGCGAATTTCAAAGCGGCACGCTCTCCACCGTACTGGTGTGAATGTGTTATCTGATTATAATTACTATCCCTGCTATACCATGGCGAGGGGGGGCGGGGGGCGTAGGGGTGGGGGTGGATTTGATATTACTCTTTCGGCCGTGGTTGTTGTTGTTGTTGATCTGTAATGACTACAGTGTTCGTTTAATCAGAGCTGCCGTGGCGGAGAGAATCAGAGGCAATTCATAAGTGAATAATTAACGCGACTCTGAATGGCATTTTTTAATTGCCACCGGCCTGATATCATCATCATCATACTTGGTTCACACCCAGTGACTGTTTTACTTGTTTTAGAATAATAATAATAATAATAATAATAATAATAATAATAGATAAAAATGTATTTTGTTCATTTGATTTGTGGAGGTAAAGGCAAACATACGACTACATTCTCACTTCACACATTGCCTGTAATAATAATAAAATAATAATACTATAATACTACTAATACCCATGCTGCTACTGCTACTCCTACTCCTACTGCTGTGAATAAAAAATAATGCATTGAATTCTACATTTAGCAGCTTTCATGTCATGATATCAAAGCACATTACAGCGAAACAGTGACATTTCAACTGAACCACAGTTGAGGAGCAATCTGGGAGCTACAGGGCAGCCATTTTGCCCCAGAATGCTCACTTCACGTTGGGTGAGGTGGAGAGGGAGGGAATTATTAAGCCAATTAAAGCGGGGGGTGATTAGGGTGGCCGCGTTGGGAATTAGCCCAGACACTGGCGGTGCGACAGGTCCTCTGGCACAGCGAGGTCATGTGAGGTCATTTCACGGCTTTGTGTCTTCACACACAGTTGCAGTGTTAGCAGTGTGGTCTGTCAGTGCGAAACTGGGCCGTGTCGGTGTTGATTTTACGCTGACCGTTTTGCTTTGCAGAGTGATGTGGGAGAAAGCAGCACGGCTAGAGTTAAGAGGGTAAAAGACAGTTGTCTTTTGTGATGAAGGGACAGTATATATACACTCTGTAAGAGCTGATTTAACACTGAACATTTGCCAGTGCACTGCCACTGTCATTTGTGCTGAAGCACCAACGTGTTGTTTATTCAAGGCTGGCCTACAAAAAAAAAACACTTCTTATAGATGCTGCTTATTTTTCTAGCCGCGCTCTTGGCTGCAAGTAATTTTTCCTCACCACGCGTCAGTCATTGATCATACATGCTGCAAAATGTCATACTTTCCTTTGGGCTGCCTGCTTACAGATGGCCTCTGATTAAAAATATCCACAGCAAATTTAATTTATGGTGCCAGCATAAATCTTATCATTGCTCTTTGCACATAACATATAGTTATGCTTTCCTCTGAGTTGCCTCATTACAGATGGTCCACGACTCTAAATATTCACAGCAAATTGAATCTATGAGTAATTATTAAATTAATAAGCAAAAAAAAAAACATGCATAACTAGTTTGACATCTGTGATGTGACAAAGTGGCATTTAGCAAGTTCCACCAAAGATGATGGACTCTCTGTTGCTGTTAAAGCCACCCCCATTCCTGTCTGCTCCAGAGCAGAGGCGTTTGTCTGGAAAGCTTTTATCTCAAAAGAGTTTGTTTGTATAGCCTTTGTCTGAAAATAATTTATCTAGAAAAGGTTTGTTTGGATAGCCTTTGTTGGAAAAGCTTTTACCTGGAGAGAGTTTGTTTGGTTATTGCCTTTGATGAGAAAGCTTTTATCTGGAGAGTGTTTGTTTGAATAGCCTTTTTCTGGAGAAAGATTGTTTGGATAGCCTTTGGCTGGAAAGGTTTTATCAGGAGAGTATTCGTTTGAATAGCTTTTGTTGGGAAAGATATTATCTGGAGAGAGCTTGCTTGGATAACCTTTTTCTGGAGAGAGATTGTTTGGATAGCTTTTGTCTGGAAAGGTTTTATCAGGAGAGAATTTGTTTGGATAGCCTTTCTCTGGAGAATGATTGTTTGGATAGCCTTTTTCTGGAGAGAGATTCTTTGGATAGCCTTTGTCTGGAAAGCTGTTCACTGGCGAGAGCTTTTAGAAGAGTGTTTGCCTGGAGAGCGTGTTTCTGTGAGGGGTTCTGCTGGCGCGTCGTCATCTGGGGAGCTTTAGTTTGGAGTGTTTGGAGAGTTTTCCTGGAAAACATTTGTTGGAAAATGATTTGTTTTCCATTTCTCCCCCCTCCCCCCCCAAGCATCCTGTTTGCGGACATCGTGGGCTTCACCAGCCTGGCATCCCAGTGCACAGCGCAGGAGCTGGTCAAGCTACTGAATGAACTCTTCGGGAAGTTCGATGAGCTGGCCACGGTGAGTCACCTTTCGGCTAGCATGCACGCTACGCGGTCCGGTCCAACCAATTATTCAGCCTTCATTTCCTAAACAGCTGTACATACCAGACATCGGACAGACCAAATAAATCTGGCTACTTAATAAATAATGTTGCTAAGGGCTAATTGCGTTAAATTAGATTTTTCCACCATTTTTTAAAACCACCATCACTCAGGTCAAGGGAAAAAGCTCTTGTTGCAGCTCGGGTTTGTGTTCCAGCACCGTAGAGCTGGACAGCGGCAGCTGTTTGCTCAGAGTGTGGTCTGAGGTGCTGTGCTCTGGAACTGGGCAGCCTGCCAGCTTCTTGCAGACACATAAAACAGCTTTTGCTCCTGTTGTTCGAGAGGCGGTGTGCTTTAATTATTATAGTCAAGCTGGCAGTTCTTGAATAATGTTTCAAGTAACTGGCCTTGTAACTAAAAGGTTGCAGGTTTGATTCCTAGGTGAGGCACAGCCATTGTACCCTTCGGCAACATACTTTACAAAAATTGCTTCTGTAACTATACACTTTCACAGTGACATTCACACCGTTGACATTCAAGTCCAGCGCTGCACCCATTACATACACTGTATTAATTACAGTGTGCTTGTGTTGACATATGTTTTAAAAAGCACTTTACTTGCACATTTGAACATATCCAAGGCTACATTGTTATATGGAGTGAGGTCACAGGAAGGGTACAGTCTCATTAAGGGTTGTAAAAGTTTTGGAACCCGTAGCCCCGTTGCCAGGCGATGCAGTAACCTCCTGAAGGTCGCGTGCCTTAAATAAACGCAATCAGTCTTGGTTTGCTTACCACAGCACAAATGTGTGCGCTCAAAATCTTTTAATCCACAGGATTATGCCCAAACTCTTGCCCGTAGTTTTTTTTTTTTTCGCCTTTCACAGAAGCTTGCGTTCGATGTTGTTCTTGTCACGTTCCATGGCGTCCTCGTGCCTGTCCCTGTCTTTGGTTTCTCCTTTATGGCCACCCCCACAACCCCCCCCCCCCACCTCCGTGCCATTGTGGTTCCACGGACTGGTCCTTTTCATTTTAGCATTGGCCATTAATTAACCCTTAACATTCTTTGCAGTGCTTTTTATTTATTTAATTCAGTGTTCTAGTAGTGATTGTTTCATCAGCTTTAGAATGTTCAGTTAAGAACATTCTAATCACATATTTGTGACCTCATACCTTGAAGGGTTGATGTGCTCCTTAGATTCACTGTGTGTTCTGCAGCCTCATCTTCATGCCGTGTGCTGTAACCAGCATTCTGCGGAATGCCATTGTTCTACCCCTGGTCTGACTGGTGGAGTCATCACTGTGTGGGAAAGTGCAAAGAACACAATGTCTCTCCACCTGTGCTTCTTCCCACAAAAATGCATGCTTTCAAACTCTATCACACATTTTCTTTCTCTCTGTGTTTCTGTCTTTCTGCGCTCTCTGTCTCACGTTTCTTCCTCTATTACTACTCTTATTTCTGTCTCTTTCCTTTGCCTTGTCACACTCCCAGTCTCTCTGTCTCTCACTGAACTTCTCTCGCTGTCTCTCCCTGCCTGTTCTCTGGGTCTCTGTGCCTCTGTAAACATTCAAGTGAAAAGTTGTCTTGCATAAGTGGATTTGGACACTGACTTTTTAACATTTCTTCAAACTTGCCATCTTGGGAGGGGGGGGGGGATTGTTTTTTCGACACTCTGCCTCTTGAAATCGGAGAGCTTTTCGTGAGTGCTCTAGTCACAGCCATTTGGCTGCCAGATTGCGAAGCAGCCCTCCTAAAACTGGTGTGTGCTCAGCTTTGAAGTGCGTTCGAGTCAGAGCCGGCTCCATCCGCGGAACTTTGGATTGATTTTCTCTGCAAATGTGCGACTCTCGCCTTGACCGGGTTTTACGGAGGGTTCTGAAAAAAAAGAGATCCTTCGCTGCTCTTGCTTTGGATATCGCACGCCAGAATTCGCTCAAGCTACGTTCGGAAGAGAGTTAATTCTGCGCAGCTACGTTCACGGCTATTCTGTGAAAATCTACACGGACGAAGAATAAAAAAAAACGGAAGTGAACTCAACGTGAGGGTGCGGGTGCTCGTGTCTCATCACTAATACATGAAAGAACATCGATCCGCGCCGCTTTCACGCACACGCAACGCGGTGACCTGTTGTCACAGAGAAGAGCCTCCCACCCCCCCACCCTCCACCCCCTCCACCCCCTCCACCCCCAACCCCTCCCTGCTTCCGGCCGGCCACGTTGCACAGAGACAATTAAAAGCCGCAAACAGATTGTGTGTGCAGGGCGAGGCACGTGACTGGGCCTGGGGTAATCCTCCTCACCTCTGAGGCCTCCCCCCCCCCCCCCAAAGCCTTCGGCCGGAGCTTAGAGCCTGGCCCCTCCACAGAGCTCCACCGCCCCAGCCCCAGTGTGTCCTGCCCAGGTCTGCGTCTCTATCGCAGGGTTCTGCACCTCCGGCCCGCAGGGGTCTGCCACTTTCTGCCGCTGCTGTAATTGATGAATTAAGGCAGCTGATCACACGGCTCTCTAGCGGACCCTCGCTCTCTAGGGTCATTTTTAGGTGGAGAACTGAGTTAATGGCGGCGCACAGGGAGCGTGCATGATTGGATGCCTCGGGCATGTGGTGTTGGACGATGGCATGTGATTGGTTGCCTGGAGGTGGCCATATAATAAAGTTTCTGAAACCAAATTTATGGTAGGGCTAGAATATATTTTTTGGAATTCTAAGTCAGTGTTCTAGAACTCCATTGCTTTCCGGTAGTGATTGCTGCATCAGCATTAGAATGCTCAGTTATGAACATTCCACTCATATTTGTGATCTTACACGCTAAAGGGTTAAACAGGCTCAAGCACTGTTCTAGCCAAACTTGTGCTTCGTGCAGTTTATGTGAATATCCCGGTGATGGAAAGCTCCCGATGTTCTTACCCTGTCTTTCTGTTGATTCATTTTGATTACGCTCTTTATTTTGTTGCCAAGCCAAAGGCAAATTTCCACACCGCGCGGACCATGAAGTGTGTTGGGCTCTCCTCTAACCTAAATTGCCCGTGTCAGAACAGAACACAATGACGCAGCTCCAGGGCCTGTGCAGTCCTCACACGGGCTTCCCTTTCAAGTCAGACAAATGTTGCGTGCCACGTGCGATTACGCGGGGAAAATGATAAGTGAGCGGGAGAGGCTGTCGGCGAGGGATAAACTGGCGCTCGGCTCTGTTCAGTTCGCCCGCTCTGACGCTCCTTAATTCAGTCTCTCCCTTACCCGGGCACGTCAGCGGGCGCTGAGTGAAGGAGGCGCTGCAGATCTAATGCCAGCCTAATGGAGATTTATGCCTCTTCCCGTTAGTTAATCACAATGGCGCAGGGCTTCCGAAATGAATCCGCCAACCCCCCCCCACCCCCTCCCCCCCACCCACCCCAACCATGGACACCCCCTTTTCAGCATGCGTCGAGTGACCATTTGTCTGTCCCGATGTCTTTTTCATCATTTTTTTATTCCGCGACACATTGTAGGATTGCGTGCTGACCTCCATCCCTTGTTTCGCTTCTGTCTATCTATCTCATAACACAACCTCCGTGCTAAATCACGCGCTCCCCATGGCGAAGGCTGCGTAGCGGTCGCGGTCGGAACGTGAGCGGTACAGAGGCAGCAGCGGTTGCGTGAGGACGGTTGTGCGGCGGGGGGGGGGGTTCGACGTTCGATGCGGTGTAACGAGAGGGAGGGAGCCCGGTCCCCGACGAGCCCTTCTCCCAGGGAGCTGAGTCAGCCCATTTTTCACACGGCTCACTTAGTCTCGCAGATCTCACGCCAGCTTTGCTTACAGCACGTCCCCTGTTTGGTGATGCCTCGGGTGTGTGTAACGACGCCTTCTGGGAAGGAGCTGGGTACTGGATACTGTACCATCACGCTAACACACCTGTGCCTTTTCTTTAGGCCCCAAACAGGTTTAACCACAAGGCATAATTTGTGATAGTGCACAGTAAAATGTGTTGAGGGACTGCACTCACTTTGCATTTATTTGAGTTAAATGTGGTCCATAAGTGCTGATTTAACTCTGAACATTGTTTTGTGTGAGTCTGTGCAGTGTGGGTGCTGTATATCTGAACCTGTGTTCTTAAATTTCATTAATGTTGGCGTTGGTGAGCACTGTGAGGGCTGTGGCCAAGGAACTATTTCATTTTTCACAGGTGGTCGCTGTGTACTTTGTTGCTGACCTTATTTGTAAAGTGCAGTTCCGTGGGTTTTTGTTATCCGTCTTTGTAATTGCTCCAACTTTCCACCCCATATTTATCATTCTTTAAATTGTACACGTGAAAATTAACTAATAAAAAATGTTAATGAAAAGAATCACAGGTGCAGCCCGCCTCCTCTGTTCCTGTGAAAGTTGCCAGGGGTGTCAAAGGTTGCTAAGCAACCGATCAATGGAATAATGCAGAACGGCAGTGACTAATTACTCAATTATGCCGGAGGTGATAGAATGAGACAAAATGGCGGCTGTCCTGTGGCTTGTGTCTGCGAGAGTCTGCTCCAGGCGCAGGCCATGTGACCTCCTCCAGAGCCTCGCAGCGGAGGCGTGTCCTAACGCTGTCTGGCCCCACAGGCTGAGAGATTAACACCCCCTTCAGCCTAAAAATGGGAAGGAACTGGCCCCTGGTCAAACGGGCTGGCTCTAGCAGCCCAAAGCCATGTCCTGTGGTCACCTTTGACATCAGCTGATTGGCGGGTCTGTTCTGTAGCCAACCACACGCACACCCAGCACTCCACAGTAGACACAGGATTACTTGACTCTGGCCCCGTAGGTCTGTCTTATGCTACCAGATCTTGTCTGGGCTCCATCTTATGTTGGCCAAATCACACTATTTAGGTAGGGTTTGCGTTTATGTGAAATGCATATTATCACCTATATTTAGAGCAAAAATATTTTATGTTTTGGATAATTGTTTGGGATTGGAGGGATGCTTTCGGGTTTTGCTTTCTTTACCCAGTTTCCAAAGACAAAACTACATTTTTGGCTGCCGCTGATGTCCCATCATCCACCTCTCTCTGATTGACAGGAGAATCACTGCCGGCGCATCAAGATTCTGGGGGACTGCTACTACTGCGTATCCGGCCTGACGCAGCCCAAGACTGACCACGCCCACTGCTGCGTGGAGATGGGACTGGACATGATTGACACGATCACGTGAGTAACCTGGAAAACTAAGGCTCCGCCCACTGCTACCTTAGGCCCCCACTTAGCAGCTCTACTTCCACTTCCTGCTAACTGGGGGCTGTGTTCATAAGCTCTAGAGGTCACTTCTTTCCTTCTTTCCTTTGCATGATCTGTATACAGCTTGGACAGGTGAGAGCAATATGGCAGAAACTGCACCTAGGCTGGCTGGCTGTAGAGCAGTTGAATGGTGAACACATGGAGGAAAGGAGGTTGTTGTATCACAGGGGCTTTGTAGTGGAAACATGGATTTGCTGGGGTTACGTAGAGCAGTGTCACGGCCTGCTGTGGCACTGTGGCCAATAAGGTGTTAGTGAAAAGAAAAACAGATGATTCTGTAACTGGCGCCAACAGTGTATTTTTGATCGATCGTTTTTTTTTTTTTTTTTTCCCCCGCATGGACACGGAAAATAAAGGGGCTTCAGTAGTCTGCAATTTTGCCTGCCTCTTTGTGCAGACCAGGCCATGGTATGAGAAGCGCTGTCCTTACATTGGGCCACAAACAAAAAAATCCAAAAACAAGGCAAGGATCAGGATCACAGGACAAGGAGAGGCCTGATTTGCATATTGGCATCTTCAGTGTATTAGGAACCGTGCATTAGCAGCACACTTACAGGTACGCGTTCACAGTAGCCTGCTTTAAGTACAGGCTGAATTTGTAGAAGCTTATATTAAAAGCTTAAAGGGGTGACTGTTTCCTGTTCTGTTACGACGAGGTTGGATTTCTTTCACACATCCCCCCCCCACCCGTCATCTCTCTCACCCAAATATCCCCTAATTAAATCTCACAATGAATGGTTCGCAAAAAGTTTCGGTTTTATTGAAATGAATTGAAACGAGCTGTGTAATTAGTGGAGAATGTTGAGGAGGAATCATTTTAATTGGCTTTTTTTTAATTTCCAGACTGCAGTGGAGAGGAAAAAAAAAAAAAACATGAGATCCTTTCATTGTAGAATTATTTCAGTTCTATTTTATATACTGCCTAATAGCATCGGCGTCGATAGGATCTTGGGGGAACGGAGAATTCGGAGAGATGTAGCACAAAAAAAGAAGCTGCACTTTTAAAAACACCGGATTTATTTATTTATTTTATCTATCTGCGTATGTCTGCATCGTACTCTGCGGGAGCAGTAATTACGCTGGAGGTGGCTCTGGGCCGGCTGGCTCTAGGTGCTGAAAGGTTATTTATCTGGTGCTAATGAGTAAACAGTCGTGGGCTGCCCAATTTGGCCCCGTTTCCTGTTCCCCTCGCCCTGGGAACGCGCGCGAACGGTTCCCAAATGGCGCTCCAAACAAATGTCGCATGTGGCTGAGGAAGTGCAGAACTACGAATCCCATCCTCCCCTACCCTTCAGATCACACACTGCACCTCCACTACCACTCCCACACTCCCCACTTTTTTTTTGGAAATAGCATAGAGAAGTAAGATGAAATATCACTAGTTTTCCAAGGAATGCCTGTAGTGACACATTCTGTATGTATATATGCACTAGCTAGTACAGCACTACTTTATTTATAGACATACTTTGCTTCTTTATTACAACAAGCAATGGAAAGTCTACTTTAGAGCAGAATGAATTCCCAAATGCTGTTGGGTGGAAAGCACGTCTGCATATTGTATGAATTTGTTAGATGAGACACCACCCATTTATAGAAAACCAATACAGTCCACTGTCTTTTTTGTAGAATTGTTACGAATCAGTTACAAGGCCTAACCTTGTTTTCTGGTCCCTCTTCATTGTGAGAGTGGCGAGGGTGTGTGTGTGTGTGTGTGTGGTGGTGGGGGGTGGGGTGGGGGGGGTTAGTCAAAGGGTTATGTAACATTGGCAAACCAATGGCTGTCACATGCTGATTTTGGATCTCTGTACTCATTTCGGGCCAAGCAGTTTAATGAAAAAGGAAAAGTTCCTGCTTCTTTCAGGATGAGAAACACGGCTCTCTTTTGCGCGGATTGGCTTCGTTCTGCCGGTCTGCGCCCAGACGGAGGCGATGGGGGTCTTTAAAATGCAAAGCGGCGGTAATTTGGCTCCCCGTCGTATCTCTTCAAAGCTCGGAGGCCGAGCGAACGCAAGACTGGCGCCAACCGCCAGCTCGCTTTCCTTCTCACCCTTTCTGCTGCATCAAGAGAACATGCAGGAGAGACTATTTATAATTTAAAAACCTGTCGCTGGAAGTGTCGAGGAGCGCATCGCAACGGTAGTCGCAAAGGTAACAGAGTTATTTTTGGATGTGATAAGAGGACTACAGGTTTTGCACAAATACACACAGACAAAACACAGTGGCACCTGCAGACATTCACATACATTTTTACATGACCCCCCCCCCCCCCCACACACACACACACACACACACACACATGCACAAGCCTGCAGTGCAGTTATTATTTTGCTGTTTTTCATTCTTTCCTCAGGACAGATTTCTATGGTAATTTCTAGCAATATTGCGCCATGTTGTTCCATCGGCACCCCGGCCATTCAGTGCAAACACAATGCAGGCACAATATCAGCACTGATAAGAGCTCGGTAGATCATTTCAATAATAAAGGAATCACTAGACATTTGAGGGCTGTTGCAAACCAAAAAAAAAATGGGGGGTGTGTGTGTGTGTGTGGGAGGGGGGGGGGGGGCAGTGGTATGTTAAAAAGGTTGTATTGCCAGTTTAATGCATGCAACAGCTTCCCAGGTCCTGTAGAGGTAGAAATCGTTGGGGGCGGTGTATTGACCAGATTTGATACAGTGCTAGATATTCTCAAGGCGGGAATTAAAATGAAAAGCTAAAATGGGCTAAGTGGCTTGTTTCCCTCATCGAACATGTATGTATGTTCTTGTGTTGATGAATCATTGTTAATAATGTATGTCGTTAATTATGTTAACACTACTCCTATCTGGGTGTTAATCATTTTTTATTATGTTGATAATGTGTCATATCTTATCATGTTAATGATTAACAATACATTTTCTCCTCTTATATGATTATGAAAAATTTGTGTTCTTTCATTTATCAGGTTTACAATGTATATTCTCTTTTTTTATCACGTTAATATTTATAAAATGTTCTTTGATTAATTATATCAATGAAGCATGTTCTTTTTTATTATGGTAATGATCTATTTTCTCCTGTGTATCATGTTTATATGCATACTCTCATATTTTTTATGCTGGTAATGCATCTCTTATTCATCACAAAGAAAACATATATTCACTTATTTTCCATGTTAGTATTACATGTTCTCCTATTTTCCGAGTTAATAATGCACATTGTGCTATTTCTCCCGTTAATAATGCATCCGGTCCTGTTTTCGGCATTAATAATGCACGCCGTCCTCTGTGTAGGTCGGTGGCGGAGGCCACGGAGGTGAACCTGAACATGCGTGTTGGGCTGCACACGGGCCGGGTGCTGTGCGGGGTGCTGGGACTGCGGAAGTGGCAGTACGACGTCTGGTCCAACGACGTGACGCTCGCCAACGTCATGGAGGCCGGGGGCCTGCCCGGGTCAGTCACTACGCCCCCCCGCCCTCCTGCAGGCTGTTCTCCTGAATTACCACCCGCGTTTGTCTGTGTGTCCACGTGCAGTCAGTGCACCCTCTGCCAACCTCAAAAAACGAAATTACCATCCCTGTCAATGCGTGCGAGCGTGCAGCCCGGTCAACAGCTAGTTAATGCCTGTGGCACTTTTGCGATACCGAACGACACTGAAAGCCAGCAGATTCTGCAGCTCTCCGGGATTCGGTATCGCTGGCACACGTGCTAGATGTTGACTGAAAGCATGCCTGCGTGGCTGTTTTTCGGACGGTAATCCCCCCCCCCCCGCTGACCTGTCGCGCTGCGTGCCATCCCGCACAGGAAGGTGCACATCACCCGGACCACCCTGGACTGCCTGAACGGGGACTACGAGGTGGAGCCGGGGAACGGGCACGAGAGACACGCCTTCCTGCAGAAGCACCAGATCGAGACCTTCTTCATAGTGCCATCACACCGACGCAAGGCACGGGGGAGTGTGTGTGTGTGTGTGTGTGTGTCTGTGTGTGTTTAACCCTTTCCGGTGTAAGACACAAACTGAACTGAACAATCTAATGCTGATGTAACAACCACTACTGGTAACTGAAAGCAATGGAGTTCCAGAACACACAGAAACCTGATTAAAAAAACCCCACTGCATTAAGTGTCTGCATTCCTCAATGAGACAGATGGACTTTGTAGATGTAATGTTTTTGCCATGGTTCACCTTGACCTGCTTTATAGTTTTCATCACAATGGATGCAGCCAGTATAAAGTCTGAACTCAATCAACACTTATTCTTCAAATAAATACAAATATTCCTTTTTTTTTCATCACAAGGACAGTCAAGCAAGTTCATTTTTCTTGATCGCCAAGCTGTGTTCTTGAAGAAGAAAGTTAGCAGTTGCATTCAATCGGGAGACAGAGTTAAGGACAAATGTTGATTGAATCGAGGCCAAAGACACTGTGGTGATGTGCCAAGCTGTGTGTGTTGCTGGTCTCCATCCATCCTTCTGCATCCACTCTGAAAATCATTCCCTCATCCCCTCTCCCTCTCATCTCTAATACCCGAGATTTCGTCTCTCTGTCTGGAGGTTAAGGGTTCTTTTAACACCTCAAAGATTTCTTTTCTTTTGCGGGAACTCAAAGAGGTCGCCACTCTCAAGTTGGCTGCGTGTAACTGTCGGTTCCCATAATGCACCACTCCATCAGTCCCAAGGATTTTTTTCACATCATATCATTTTTTAAAGAAATTCATCGGAGGAAAATTCGAAGGAATTTGTCACGCTAAAGCAGGCATTTGAAAGGCTAATGCAGTTCAAAAAAAATATGCAGTTCAAAAAAAATCTCTTCCCAAACGCAGAAGGGAGGATCTTGAACTGTACCACCGCTTTGAGCAGTTCTCAACTTTTTTTTCCCTTTTTTTTTTGGTTTGACTCAGTGCATATTTAATATTTTTTGCACTTTTCATGTATGTTTTCCCTTTTTTCAGTATATAAGATCAGGTCATCTGTACCAAAAAAAAAACTGTTGATCCCGTTAAGTATAGTCTTTGCATGACCACATTACATTACATTTACATTACAGGCATTTAGCAGACGCCCGTATCCAGAGCGACTTACATTGTATCCGGTTAAACAGCTGGATATACACTGGAGCAATGCAGGTTAAGTTCGTTGCTCAAGGGTACAACGGCAGTGTCCTACCGGGGAATCGAACCTGCGACCTTTAGGTTGCAAGACCAGCTCCTTAGCCATTACACTACACTGCCGCCCACTGACTACGAGAACCACGACCGTTTGTTCAGGAGCCGCTCAGGCTAAGTACCTTTCTCAAGGGTAAAGTGGCAGTGCCCTGCCTGGGAATTAATCCCGAAGCCCGTAAACCCCTTAGCCGCCATCGCACCGCATGCCGCCGCGCCGCGCCGCGCTACCTCCAGAGGGCCGGGCTCTCTCTGATGCGTGCGTCGCACGTGCTCAGTGGGACTCTTCGCCCGCGCGTTTCTGGGTGAGGCGCTTCACCGTGCGCCTCTTTGACCTAATTCCTCCCGAGTTCCCCAGAAAGCGGGCCGTTTCCTCTTTGGGTCCGCTAAGGCGAGTCTGATCCGCGTTTCTGGCTGCTCCCTTTATTCCGCCTCGCCGTGTCCTAAATAGGGAAGAGTTCACACGCTGCCTCCACTCCGTCGTCTATTTGACAAAACACTGTCTGCTTTTGTCAGGACGCATTTATTGACCTTTATTTATACCGGGTAGGATGCATGCTCTTTTACCCCTCCCCCCCAAATGTAACCTAAGATTAACATGACTGATACACATTGTTCCAAAACAGGGGTTGCATTTCGTAAAATAAGTTAAGGAAAAAAGACATGGTCTTTGTTTTAATGCCTGCCCTCTGTTGACCTGAGCCTCGTTAACACTGGGCGTGCATTTTCCCTTTCGGCAGATTTTTCCCGGATTGATACTGTCGGACATAAAGCCCGCCAAGAAGATGAAGTTCAAGACGGTGTGCTACCTGCTGGTGCAGCTCATGCACTGCCGCAAGATGTTCAAGGCCGAGATCCCCTTCTCCAACGCCATGAACTGCGAGGATGGCGACAAGGTGAGACCCCCATCAGCGGTCAGGGTGTGTGTGTGTGTGTGTGTGTGTGTCATGTGTGTGTGATTGTGCATGAGTGTGGGTGTGGCTATTGCCGTGAGTGTTTAAGATTTTTGCTGTGAGTGGTTATGTAATTTTTTTTTTTTACTAGTTTAAGGTCTAAGACCTCCCTAACACAAAAAATGTAGTCTTCAACTGTTTAACTTTAGCTGCTGTCTCAAATGAAGCATTCTTATGCAGGGGTGTGTATGCGCATACATACATTATACTGTTTGTGTGCGTAACTGTGTTTGAACATGTGTGTGCTGATGTGTGGTGTTCGTGTACTGCATGCGTACCTGTGTACGCAGTCATGTCTCTGTGCAAGAACATGTGGGTGTGGTTTTTCGAGAGCATGCGTGCGCAGGTATGTGTGTGCACTGGCAGCGCATTGGTCGCATTGCAGACGTGCAGGCATGCTTACATGCGTGCTGTTGCACTTGCCTTCCTGTCTTCTGCCAGTAGCAGTAAAGAGAGCAGCACAGACCAGCGTTCTAAGCTTTGTAAGGTGTCCGCAAAAAGTGAAAATGGCGCCCCCTGGTGGTGGTGCTACTCCAGGCCGGGATGCGGCGGCCTCGTCACTGGCTTTTTCGGCGCGGAGGGGATCCGAGGGAAACACCGCTGTTCGGCTGAGAGGGGCGTGACAGATGTGCTGTTACCAAACCTGGCCGCGGTCCAGGTCTCCTGTTCCCTGCCTCTCTATCTCTCTCCCCCCGTCTGCCTTTATCTTTCTCAGTCTCTCCCTCTTAGCAGTATGCTGTTTTATTTAGGTTCAGAACGGGAGGGGGCTGGGGGCTTGGGGCGGGCTTGGAGGCTACTGTATTTCATGTCAAGCTGAAAATTGCTTCAGTTCCCAATAAGCTGCTTATCGGGTGTAACAATGTTGTTTGTTGACAATCGGCGAATTATGGCCCTGCTGTGCAAGGTCAAACAGACAAACATGTCCACAAAGGAGGAGCCTTTTTTAACTATCTCTTTACTTCCCTTTACTTCCTCTAACACAGTCTCTATTTCCTCTTACCCTGCTGCTACTTCCTTTTGTCCTGCTCCTGCTTACTCCTACCCCACCTACATCCATCCATCCATGCATGCATCCATCCATCTATCCATCCATTATCTATACCTGCGTATTCCTAGTCAGGGTTACTGGGGGTGCTGGAGCCTATCCCAGCATGCATTGGGTGAGAGGCAGGACTTTCACCGATCTATTGCAGGGCACATGCACCATTCACTCACACACTCATACCAATGGGCAGTTTACAGTGTTCAGTTGGCCTTCCTGCATGTCTTTGAACTTTGGGAGGAAACCGGACCTTCTTTCTGTGACTCGACAGTGCTACCCACTGCACCACTGTGCCGCCCTCTTACCCTACCTCCTTTCCTTTCTCCCTGCTTCTACTTCCTCTCACTCTGTTTCTACTTCCTCTTAAACCCCCTGCTTGAGCGCCCCCTTGAGTGCACTGAGAGTTGTGTTTAATGAGCGTTTTGTTGACCATTGTCCTCAGTAGCCCGTGGAAGCAATGAAATGTGCCCCACAGCCCGCATAGCGTTAGCGTTAGCATTAGCATTGCATTGACAGCTGCATCCACGCTCAAAAGTCCGCAAGCTTCAATTCTTGACGGCAACGCAACACACCCACTCCGTCTGCTGACATAGCAGTGCGTTAAATTAATGAGATTAATTTCACGTTGATTGTTTTCTGATGTAGGCTATTCACTCACGTCATGAAACTGCCCATTAAATTAATTATTATTAATGAGCTCATTTACAAGGCGTATGAAAAAGTGATGTTTTTCTAGTCAGCTGTTAAACATGCCGGCTAGGGCTAAAGAGATTGTAGAATCAAACTATTTTGCTGAGAACATTTTCGCAGCTCTAGAGACCTCCAGCTGTTGAATGAGGTGAGCTTTGTTAGGGTTGTAATGAAAACCTACAGGACGGTAGATCTCCAGGAACAGGGTTGGGCAGCCCTGCTCTAGCTGTTGAATGAGGTGAGCTTTGTTAGAGTTAGAGTGAAAACCTACAGGACGGTAGATCTCCAGGAACAGGGTTGGGCAGCCCTGCTCTAGCTGTTGAATGAGGTGAGCTTTGTTAGGGTTGTAATGAAAACCTACAGGACAGTAGACCTCCAGGAACAGGGTTGGGCAGCCCTGCTCTAGCTGTAGAATGAGGTGTGCTTTGATAGGGTTGGAGTGAAAACCTACAGGACGGTAGACCTCCAGGAACAGGGGTGGTTACCCACTGGCCTACATAACGTACAGTAAAGCTGTGTGTAGCCTGAACTGGTTTCTAGCTGCTAGCTACACGCAAGCGCTATTTCTCCGTATGTTCCGCGCGGGCTGGGGAGCGGGACGAACGGGACGCTTACGCCACGCCGGCGGCGGACGCGACGCTGAAACGACGCTGCACGCCCCCGCGGAACTCTGGAGTTACTCTGCTCCTACTTCCCACTCACCCTGCCTCCACGTCCTCTTACCCTGCCTCCCGTTAACCAAAAGGAGGAACAGCCTGACAAATAACTGAGAATAGAGAGGAAAACAATGACAGCTGATGTTCTGAAGCCATCTGGCCGCGGACGCGTTCGTGCCAGGGAGCATATCGGCTCCTCGTTGCTGTCTAACCGACAAGAGGGCCTAATTCATTTTTACCCAGCCGCATCACAAACTTTTAAATGAACAGTGGCACTTTATCTACAAAAAAATGCATCCATTGTAATTCGGGACTACGTTATTATGTATTATATTAAATTAATTGATGTTGTATGATATGAAATTATATGTCATAATTATGTAATGTCATTTTATAACAACAAAAAGCCCCAAACAATGGGGACCAGACACAAAAAATAAAACAACGTAAAGAATCATAACATCAATAAAATGGAGAAACAATGAAGGAGCCCACCAAATGAAAAATATATATCTATATCTATATATAGAAAAGTGCTTACCGGGTGTGTATTTATTTGGTTATTTTTCAGTTTTCTGGTAGTGATTGCAGTCACGTCAGGTTCACGTTGCGTCTCCAGTCCGACCCCTTGAGAACTGGGTTCGAAAAGCTGGTCGATCTTCCTTTCAGCAAGGTTTGATTTTGTGTGACTTCTGCGCACGTGTGCGTGAGCCTGCGTGCTTGCGTGTGTGTGGGTACGCATTTGCGTATGCGTGTGTGCGCACTTGTGTGCCTGTGTGTGCAGCTACGCTGATTATAGGACGAGATCGCAGCAATGGACCTGGACATAGCTACAGCTTGGCTATATTAGGCAGGTTATGGGGGGGGGGGGGGTGTAGCCTGGTTATGCTGATTTCAGGACTTAGTAGCACTAGTGAGGCCTCTGACAGTAAAGCCAGCTTGAGTCAGTTGGCTGCTGAAGGGATCTCCAGACCTGGATCAAATAATCATGTCAAATACATGAACTATTTAGATGCCAGGAAACTTCCTGCATATCAATGAAAATCACTACTGGCAATTGAAAGCACTGGAGTTATAAAACACTGACTTAAAATTTGGAAGACAAAAAACATTCCAAAAAATCTACTCTTAAGAGAGTTAAATGCTGAAACACATTGGAAACCCAGAGACCCCACTGCTCAGGTCCCTGATGTAAGGACATGCATTTGACTCAGGTCTGGTGGTCCAGCGCCCCCCACTGGCTGACAGCTGATACGGATGCCTTCTCAGCGGAGAAGCTAACAGGCCACTTGACCTTTAACCTGTCATGCTACCCTGCCCCCCCCCCCCCCATTCCCCACAGAGAAGGGCGCTGCGCACCGCCCCGGAGAAGCTGAGGAACCGCACCTCGTTTTCGGCCAATGTGGCCCAGAGCAGCCCCGGCTCCCGTGTGAACCGCTACATCGGGCGGCTGATCGAGGCGCGGCAGACCGAGTCGGAGACGGCCGACCTGAACTTCCTCACGCTCATGTACAAACGCACTGAGCGCGAGCAGAAGGTGAGGGGACCCGCCATGAGCACACACACGCACCCTCACACGCACATGCACATAAACACACATGCGCTCGCACGCACCCTCACACACCCATACGCATAAACAAACATGCACTCACACACACCCTCACACACACGGATAAACACACACGCACACACATGCACGCACTCATAAGCACACACACACCCACATACAGACACACACACATGCACCCTCACACACACATGCGCATGTGCACACACACATACGGACACACGCGCACACCCTCCCTCACACACACACACACCCTAACATACACATGCACATAAACACACACACACACACATCGCACGTTTTTCCATTTCGAGATGTCAACACTACTACGGAGCTTACACACCCTTCTAAGCTGCCCTAGTTTCTGTTTCTGTGAGAGAGATCATTTGTCAAACGAATCTGAATTTTAACAAACATTTGTGTACGGTCCTCCTCCCGCCCATCCGATTGATTCTTTAGTGCTTTTGAGTTTAACGGCTGGAGCCTTTAAGCTACATGGCAGATAATAAAAGTATTCTGATAAAGTACTTATAATAGTACTGGAGTGCGTGTGGGCTGCAATGGGCTCGTATGACTCCGCTGGAGTTGATTTAACACTGAGGGTTTTGGTGTGCAGTGCCTTTATTTCGATGCTTTTCGCTCTCACTCCTCCTTGACGTTCACGCTGTGCTGTCAGAACCCCCCGCTGTGGGAAGAGACAGCCTTAACCTGTGTGTGTGTCTCTCAGCCTCTCCAGCTAACTGTCAGAGTCTGCTGTTATTGAGAATAATCCATCTGGAGCCGGCTCAGAGCTTTTGTAACCGGGAATGTGTGTGTGTGTGTGTGTGTGAGAGAGTGTGTGTGTGTGCGTGAGAGAGTGTGTGTGTGTGAGTGTGTGTGTGTGCGTGCTTGAAATGTGGGTGTGTGTTAAGAAGATGTGGCAATGTCTCAGCTCTGTCTCTGGGAGAATACGATGAGTAATGCTTTAGGCCCAGTATATTTGAGAAGTGTGTGTGTGTGTGTGTATGTGAGTCTGTGTGTGTGCGTGTGTGTGTGTGTGTGTGTGTGTGTGTGTGTGTGAGTCTGTGTGTGTGCGTGTGTGTGTGTGTGTGTGCGTGTGTGCGTGTGTGTGCATGAGAATAACAGAGAAAGAGGGAGACAGAGACAGAGAAAGAAGCGCTTACTGAGGTGAACAGGAGGTAGCAGAGGACACTGAGACGCAGTTCTAAGCTGTTTCATCCCACAGAATCCTCACCCCTCTCTGCCCCAGTGCATCATGGTCTCTTATCTCGTCTGCAGTACCACCAGCTCCACGACGAGTACTTCATCAGCGCAGTGGTCCTGTCGCTGGTCCTCGCTGCCTTATTCGGCCTGGTCTACCTTCTGATAATACCGCAGTGCGTACCTGCGCCTTCGCACCTGCTCCTCTTTAAAGGTCATTAGTGTCTCCGCTCGATCCCTGTCTCCAGCCCCTAACTGTCCCTCTGTCCTTCTGTCCAGAGGCACGGTGGTTCTGGTCCTCCTGGTCTTCTGCATATGCTTCCTCTTGGCCTGTATCATGTACCTGTACGTCACAAGAATACAGGTAAAACATCGTTAGCGCCTTTCGCTTTTTACCAAGCCCTGCGGCCATTTTATAAATCTTTACTGCTACCGTGTGTATGTGATACACATTGTGATTGACTACCTTGTGTTTCTATCTTTATGGACTTTTCTTTACAGTGGCCATTTTTTTTATTTTTTATTATCATTCAACTTTAGTCAGTTTTGTGACTGTAGTCACAGCTAAAAAGATTTTATTTCCACTTGCAGCATTGCGCATAAATCCATAAATCAAGGAGTGGGATACTTAAAAAAAAACTGTTTATTTCTGAGAAACTTTTAGTTTGCAGTTCCATCTTCATGTACATGTACAGAATGACTGGAATATGAACTTGAGACATCCAGGAATAGTCTTGTAAAACAGTGCTCAAAAAGTATTTTATCTTTAGAAATGACCACCTAACCCCCTCTCATGAAATCTGACACACACTCTCTCTCTCTGTCTCTCTCTCTCTATCTCTCTAGTGTTTCCCAGGGTGCCTCACCATACAGATCAGGACAGTGCTGTGTGTGTTCATAGTGTTCTTAATATATGCCGTGGCCCAGGCATGTGTGGTGAGTCCGTGCGCACGCAGACATGTGCATCACATACATCCCAAAAATCTTTGTGGTGAAAAGTCAATGCAAAGTCAGTGAAATGCTGTCTAGACGTTCAGGTGAACACCGTCTACATTTTGGTCTTCTAGCCACCTCAGACATAGCCAGGCTATATGGATGGATGGACTGCATTTATATAGCGCTTTTATCCAAAGCGCTTTGCAATTGATGCCTCTCATTCGCCAGAGCAGTTAGGGGTTAGGGGTTAGGTGTCTTGCTCAAGGACACTTCGACATGCCCAGGGCGGGGTTTGAACCAGCAACCCTTCGACTGCCAGACAATCGGTCTTACCTCCTGAGCTATGTCGCCCCATATCCAGGTAGAACTTGAGCTATATTGGGGTTAACCTAGTCCGTTTATGCCAAAACGTCCGTACCTACATTTCCACCCATTCTGGCTTTTCCTCACTGAGAAGAATGTGTCAAGTAACATATGCAATATACAACGTCTTACATTTGCAAGATTGTTTGTGCCCTTTAAATGCATCTTTAAGTGACATATTTGCATGTACTTCTTTCTATGCCATTTGTAATATGGGTTGCTTACCCCATTTTTGTATGATTGATACCTCTGGGAAAACCTATTTCTCCAGCCGCTGAATAGCTTATAGATGCAGCTGAGGGAAGGCATTTTGTATTTTTGTAGTTTTTGTAGTTTTTTTCCATCCCTGTTTGCGTGTGCTTCACCACCCCCCCCCCCCTCCCCTCCCCCCCAGGTTGGGTGCATGCCGCTGTGGGGCGGGGACTCGGCCAGCTCCATCGTCATCGTGGAGGCGGGCGGGGCCAACCGCACCATGGCGGAGCTGCCCTGCGACGGCGCCCGCTACGCCTTCCTGTCCTGCGCCGCCGGCGCGCTCACGCTCGCCCTCTTCCTCCGCGTCTCCTGGCTGCCAAAGATCACCCTCCTCTTCCTCCTCAGTGTCTTATACGTCACCGTCCTGGAGATCAGCGGCTTCAGGACGTCCGTCGGGTGGGTGCGGGCTCACGTCCCGCCTGTCGCTCAGGAAGAGGAACACGTATTAGTTACCTTCAAAATATATACATATACACATGCAGTACTTACATATACATATACATAAACACATAGCCATATATACTGCACACATACATACACACACACACACACACACACCACCACCACCATATATATATACTGTATATATATATATACAGTTAAATGCAAAGGTATTGGGACTGTGACACAATTTTTCTTGTTTTTGTTCTGTCCTCCGGCACATTGGATTTGAAATAAAACAGTGAACATGAGGTTAAAGTTCAGACTGTCGGCTTTCATTAGAGGGCATTCCCGTTCATATGGGCTGATTGGTGCAGGAGCTCTAGCCGCAGTTACACACATGTGACTGTGATCCTGTGCGTCTCTCTCTGCAGTGCCGGGCTGTTCCACATGCGCGGCATCGAGCCCATCCTGTCCATCGTGCTCTTCTCCAGCGCTCTGGCCCTGCACTCCCGCCAGCTGGACCTCAAACTGCGGCTGGACTACCTCTGGGCTGCGCAGGTGAGCACCGGCCAATCGCGTGCACCGACACCGCAACCGTCCCAACGCTCTGGAGGGTGTGCGTGTGTGTGTGTGTGTGTGTGTGCGAGTGCATGTGTGTGTGTGTGTGTGTGTGTGTGCGAGTGCATGTGTGTGCGTGTGTGGTGTGTGTTGTGTGTGCGAGTGCATGTGTGTGCGTGTGTGTGTGTGTATGTGTGTGTACGTATTTGTGTGCATATGTGTGTGTGTGTGCCCTTTCCATCCCACAGCAGTGCTGACTGCCGTTTGCTGGAATGTTCCTCAGTTCATTGCTCTTAGCCCATGGCTTTAGTGGGCAGAGTGTCATGGTGTTCGCATGGGGTCAGGTTGGCCCACTCTCCCCTGCCCCCCCCCCCCCCCCCATCCCCTCCATCCCGTCTCCAGTGTGTTTTGCTTGTTGTGAGGGGGCCTTCTGAGGTTCTATTGCCCCAGGACCTGGCACTCTCCCGCTCTCTGTGGGCAGGTCAGTGCCAGTGTTCACCGTGACCCTGCCGGTCAGACCCCCCCCCCCCCCCGCAGTGTGCCCCCTCCAGCTGTGCTCCAAAAACTTCATACAGCAGCAGTGGGGGCTCAGCCTTCACCTGAGCACCGTCCTGACTTTATGGCCAACAGTACCCACTGACACAAATAAGGAGAACCATGCTGTCCTAATTTCAAACGAGAAGCGTCCAGGAGGGGCAGGGACTTTATTTTTGGTATAATCCTTTTTTTTGGAACGTGTGCGAGTCCACCAGCTTGGAACAGAAGCGTGAGGCAATCCAAACTTCAAACAGGCTGGGAGGAGACTCGGGGATGGTTCTTTTTTTTGTTTTTGGAAATTCAACAAGCCGACCTGAAAAAGGGTTCTGGCCACCCGTGAGCATCGCTCTCCTGTTGTTTTTGGCTGCAGCTGTGATGGCTGTGCCTTTGTGAACTCATGCCCGCGAGTTATTTTTCTGTGAGTTTCACGGTTAAAGCATTTGAATTGCCTACTTGGTCCAGCGTTGATAAGGGCCCGCTGTCATTTCCATTAATGGGAGAATCCCGGAGTCTGTTGTGCTTGCTTCAGTCCTCAGGGCTGTCTCCACATACAGGCCTAAAGAAACGTGCCCAGGCCTGATTCTTGCTTTCATGACGGACAATAATATAAGCTGAACGAGCCCCCTCTATTTAATTAAAAACATTTGTTTCATATGGTGTTCACATGGCAACCTTAATTTGGGCCATTTATCTGATTAGCTGCATGCTCTTATTGGTGTGCTTCTTCACAAGGGGCCAGTCTTGCTGCTGGCTTGTTGGCTGTTTCATTCACCTGCTTTGATTTTAGTGCAGGATTGTAATCACTCAAATGTTGCCAAAATTTGGAGGGCACAGTGAAATGTTGAACAAAGGGTATCCCATACATCACAAACCGAATCTGCTGGGCAGCCAGAGTGATGTGGGACTTTCTGTGATGGGCGTGCTGTGTAGATGCACTGATTAACTCTAGAGTTGACCGGCTTAAAATGTAGATTTTAATTATTTTGTGCATTCTTGTATTGAGTATCATGGTGTCACTTCTTGCATTAGGTGTTGTAAGCCATGTTTTGGAATTTAAAAAAAAATAGATGTCATAATTCTGTGGGAAGATATATAATGAGATTAGCCAGGCCAAATATGCTATAGACTATTAATGACTATGTGTTTGATAAATGGCCTCTGTCTTTACTGGCCTCTTGTGGTGATTTAAGTAAACTGCAGGGAATATGAGTAAAATTGACTCCCCTGCTTTTGGATGGCTTTATTCAAGGTGACATGATGTTATAAATCTAAGATGTACAGAGGGGGGTTTTTGTATTGCTAATTAAAATGGGGCATGATCTACAGCTGGGCCAATTTGTTGGGACCGTGTGTGTTGTTTGTGTGTCGTGGTGTGTGTTGTGTGTGCGTGTGTGTGTGTGTGTGCTGTGCTTGTGTGGTGGTGGCTGTGTGTGTGTGTGTTTTGTGTGTGTGTGTGTGCGATGGTGTGTGTGGGTGTTTGTGTGTGTGTGGCGTGGTGCGTGTGTGTGTGTGTGTGTGGTTTCTAGTGTGTGTGTGTGTGCTGTGTGTGGTGTGTGTGTGTGGTGTGTCTGTGTGTTGTGTGTTGTGTGTGGTGTGTGTGTGCGTGTGTGTGTGTGTGCGTGTGCTTGTGTGTGTGTGTGTGTGTGTGTGTGTGTTCTCAGGCAGAAGAGGAGAGAGACGGCATGGAGAAGGTGAAGCTGGATAATAAGAGGATTCTCTTTAACCTCCTGCCTGCCCACGTGGCTCAGCACTTTCTTCTGTCTAACCCCAGGAATATGGTGAGTTCCCCAGTGTGTGTGTGTGTGTGTGTGTTTGTATGTATGTATGTATGTGTGAGACAGTGTGCCTGCATGCATAAACAAGTATGTATGCGAGTGCTTATGTGTGTGTGTGTATGTGTGTGTGTGTGTTTGTATGTATGTATGTCTGCATGTATATATGTACAGGTATGTGTGATTATATGTATGTATGTATTTCTCGCAATGCTACCTTTCCCAGGACTAAAACCCATAACCTGCTGGTTGCAGTCCCAGTTCCCTGGGCACTATGTGACTTTGTCCCCTCCTCCTCCCCACAGGACCTGTACTATCAGTCCTACGCCCAGGTGGGCGTGCTCTTCGCCTCCATCCCAAACTTCAATGACTTCTACATCGAGCTGGACGGCAACAACATGGGGGTGGAGTGCCTGCGGCTCCTCAATGAGATCATCGCTGATTTCGACGAGGTCAGCCCGTCAATCAACCCGCCACACAAATGACTTCATGACATAAATTAATGAATGAAAAGGATTAATGATCTCTCTTGAGAGAGAGAGAGAGAGACAAATGCCTCCCTTGGATAGCACTGACATAGAATGACAAGGACAAGCTGTAATAGCTGATAAATAAGGACAGAAAACATTATCATAATCACGATTTTCATTATTATTATTATTATTATTACTTGAAGTGTAAAACGTAGAGAGAATTGTACACATAGTATTACTATTTTAGACCCCTAACATCATCACGCAGTTCCAACATTCCACAAATGTCACAACGTAGGAGAAATGCTGCAGTAGCTTCAACATCCTGCACAGTAACATGTGCAAAATGCTTCCTGCAGTTTCCGCGCACCCTATGAGTTTAAATGAAACCGCGGCGGTAGGAGTGTGTTTGGGGCCACTGCAGGGAGTCACGCTGCATGGGGTGGGAGCCTCTAGCCTTTGATGAGCAAAGACCTGCTTTTTTCAGCTCATGGATAAAGAGTGCTACAAGGACATCGAGAAGATAAAGACCATCGGAAGCACGTACATGGCAGCTGTGGGCCTGGTGCCTACCATAGGAACCAAGGTAAGGACGGCGTGTGTGTGTGTGTGTGTGTGTGTGTGTGCGCGCGTGTCCGTGTGTGTGTGTCTGTGTGTGTGTGTGTGACATTAGGCCAGGGACCACTTCTGTGGCCACTCTTCCACAGTCCAAAGAAATGAATACCTGTTTTAGTTGCACTTTAGCTTTTTACAAGACTTTGATTCCTGGATATATGTATCACACGAACAGTCATATTGTACGCTATACTAGGGTTGAAAAGAGACAGAATGTTTTTGTCAATATGCACAATGTGATGGAAAATAATTTGCATATAATTTGTGTTTCCTTCTGTTTTCTGAAAAAAAATGATCATTTTTGTTTCATGCATTTAACTTTTCTTTGTCTTTGTGAAACAGGCCAAAAAGTCGACCGTCTCTCATTTAAGCACGGTGGCGGACTTTGCGATCGAGATGTTCGACGTTCTCGACGAAATCAACTATCAGTCATACAATGAGTTTGTGCTGCGAGTGGGTAAGTGTTTCAGCAACTGTGCTTTGGCAAAACAGTTTTGTTTGTCGTGCCAACGAACCGCCAACCAATTTCAATTCGGAATTGGATTATATTTTAACATAATTAAAATCCCTAGCTATTGTTCATAGGCAGGAATACAGTGCAGAGAGAGAGAGAGAGAGAGAGAGAGAGAGACTGAGCGAGCGAGCGAGAGACAGCTAGCAGAGACCTGCCTCCTGATTGGCTGTCGCCGGTGTGGTCCTGCAGGCATTAACGTGGGACCCGTGGTTGCGGGGGTCATCGGGGCCCGGAGACCACAGTACGACATTTGGGGGAACACAGTCAATGTGGCCAGTCGAATGGACAGCACAGGTATTCCAGGGAAGATACAGGTGAGACTGGCGGGTATAGCTAACACCCAGCTGATTGTTTTTTTGTTCCACGTTTCAGAATAACGTAGGGGAAAAAAGTTTCCAGCAGGTAATTTTTATCCAGTAACCTCAATGTCTCTTTTGAAGTCGTAATACTATTCCGACACAGGGGAACATTGTCATCTAAAAATAAAATTGAATGTTACCGCAGTGTTCATTCTTGAAGAACAGAGCAGCTTCCAAGATGAGTCTTTGTGATCCTTGAATGCCTTTTCCTTTGTGCTTCTGTTCATTACCGGAGGCAGAGGCAGGTGACAAGTGCTTTTATGATGGGGTTGCTGGAGCCATGTCTTCCTATTTTTAAGGCGATTTATGTCTAAATTTGCATTATATGCTTTACATTTGCATTGTATATTGTTTCTTCAGATTTAAATTTACAATGAGAAGTGGAACCAAAGATACATTTATACTTCCAGATTAATAATAAAGATAAATTAGTCTATTCTGTTATATTTGGACCTAGGCTAAATTATTATTTGAAATACTTCAACTCACCATTTTAAAAGAAATTCACTATTTTTTTTTCATATATATTGGTTTGTAACATGTTTCAAAGAACTTTCTTACAGACCAGGAGGGTTTTCAAACTTTACTGGCATCAAAATAGGAAAATATTTTTTCAGATTTTGTTCTGTTCTCTGGCTCCCCCTGCAGGTCACAGAAGACGTGTACCGCATGCTGAACGATGACTATGACCTTGTGTGCCGGGGCAAGGTCAGTGTGAAGGGCAAGGGGGAGATGCTGACCTACTTCCTGGAAGGCAAGACCCAGACCTCCAGGACCCAAGCTCGGCCGGGCGGGGGCCACCTGGGCGGGACAACATACGGGAGGACCGGTGTCCAGGACAAAGTGGGCGGAGCCTCCCCGTCCATGGCCAACCTTCCAGCAAGGGTGGGCATCACCCCCAAGGGCAGCACCCCCGCCCTCGCCTCCGCCACACTACAACTCCCAGCAACCTCCAGGGCTGCCCTGGAGGAGGAGTGAGAGACGGGAACGCGGTGGGGGGGGAAGGGCTGAGAAGCGCTGCTCGTCGCTGCTTGTAAACTCACCGGGTGGTCTTAGGCTAATTGCACAAGGGTCCCTCGCTGACCAACCAAAGAGAAAGCTGGGTTTCGTCCAACTGTTGGGACACGGAGGGATTTAAGGAGGGTCTGTCCGCAACCCGTCACCGGAAGCATCCGGAAGGACCCCGGACCCCACGCGTTTGCCTGGTGCATCCATCTTCTAACACCTTTGAATGTTTTTATTCTTACCGTAGACCATTTTTGAGCTTTGCTTTGTATCGAACCGTGAGGACCCTTTTCTCTTGCCGTCGTCCAGCTGAACACAAGAATGTTAAACCGATGACAGGAGTCTTAAAGCCGGGGTCCCCAGCCTTCGACGTGGACAGCCATAAGATCTGCTGGCTTCTGTTTCCACCTTAACATCAACAGTCACTTTAGACCCAAGACACCAGGCCAGGTGAGATACCAGTTCAATCACTGCTTTAATTGATCCATTTGGTTCTGGGCAACAGTGGAAACCAGCAGGGTCTGCGTCGCTCCTGGACCAGAGCTGAGGGCGCCTGAGTCAAAGATAACATCGACAGGAGCGTGTTTCCTCACTCCTTCCTAATGGAAATAAGTTTCTAAAACTGTCAGGGGCATTCCGATATGAGCCAAGAAATTCAGACCCAAACAACTTCTTCAAGAGGCAGAACCGGACAGGGCTAATTAGCTACTTTTTTCATTTAGTTATTTAGTTTTTTTAAAATTTATTTACAAATTCTGACAAGAAAATAACACCGAAGGGAATGGAGCATACTACAGTATACTGAAACAAAGTATATCATTGAGAGCGGAAAGATATTTGCAATGCATGAGCAAATGTACAAATTATTGTCCCTTTCAAATATTGCATTGCTATATATATATATATATATATATTTTGAATACATGAATGTGAAATTATTTGTCATTATGTTTTCAAAAAGGTCACGTATTTGTAATGTATTGCAGTACATTCCGAGGGCAAGGCCATCACGTTTTATATTTCGTCACGGTTTGACCATCCGCAGAACCCAGTGTGCTGAGATGTAAACACAGTGGTCTGATTTTTAAGAACCGGCACCTAATACTACGTAAGGACTTAGTTTGCACAGGCCTATGCTGCGGAGGCCGCAGTGACATTTGTGTCACTGGTCATTGGGTCACATGATTTTATCGTAGCTGAATAGTCTTCAGCTCATTCACTGCCCCAGTTGAAAACCTGCCATTCCCATTTCCACAAACACACAGAAACAGAAACACACACCCACACGGGGCCAGCCCTAGGATTTTGGTGGCCCTAAACAATTATGTGGGATGCGTTTGGGGGGAGGTGCTGTTGGATTCTGTCGAGCCGGGGGGGGGGGGGGGGGTTCTCTTGGTAAAATCCTTCTTACATTACATTGTTATGCAAAGTTCTGTTGCCATTACATTTTAAATTTATACTGCTAATTCCGCGATAGGGGATGAATAACGTAATTACGAAAATAACGTTATTTACCTTGGATAAACATTGGATCGTGTGGCCCCCCTTGTGGTCGTGTGCCCCCCCCAGTGGTTGTGGCCCTAAACAGCCGCATAGAGCGTTTATGCCACGGGCCGGCCCTGTACACACACACACTGTTATCTTGAAATACTTAACATATCCAATAAGGAGGTCAACTAAATGTCATCTTTGACATTACTTTTAGTAACCTTTCCAGAAATTATGCCAAGGTAACAGTTTAAAAGTTTACTTTTTTATTTATACCAGATGACGAAATGATTAGAATAACTTAAGTAATTCATAACTTAAGAACGTTGTAATAGAAGTATTCTGTTTTTATGTACAAGCAAATCCACGGGTGTGGAGGCACAATATGGTGAGCACAACCTGGACTTTCATTATAAATGGAATACCTGCTCCCCACATGGTCCCTTGGACCCTGTTAGAAAGAAGAAATAGGTGTGGGTGGAGGTGCACTCACCCCCTGCTGCTACGAAATATCACAGACTTGATAATACTGTACCTCTACAGCTAGGCTGTTGCCTTTAAGAAATAAATCAGTGAAATAAAAAAATGAAACATTGCAACAGCTTAGCAATGCTTGCCACAATAGCAGAAATAGATTCTTGTAGGCTGGGATTTACGGACAAAAGGCATCATATTTTATAATATGCAGTACAGTTTTTCTACTGCCACTAATTAATTGGTTGTTCTAAGCTTATATAACAAATGCTTTTATTATTATTATTATTATTATTATTATTATTATTTATGGCAATATGCTTTTTGTGTGGTTAGGAGAATACTTTCTGCATGAATAAGAAAATATACTTTGGTACTTCTTAGCGTCTCAGTTTTGTGTCATACTTTGCATTAGGAATTTTGAGAAAGTTTTCTGAAATTTTGTATTCCGTTTCACTATGAAGGTCTGTCATCTTTGGCACAGAACGTGTTCGCGCAGGTCTGAACTTCAGCACAGGGCTTTCGATGCATCACGAAATCTCCCAACGGTCACGGCTGGATTTAATGCAACATTCCATTAGCTCTCCAGTGGCCTTGGCGGTTGCGGCGTGTTTGTGTTGGACACGGAGGCTGCTGTGCGTGTCCAAAGCGCGAGCCGGCCAATGAGAGGCGCGGAGCGCGGGGGGAACGTGCGCTAACCTATGGAGCGATGCCCTGGCGGGGTCGGCCGTGTGTCAACGTTAACCCCGCTGCAGTTACGACACCGCGGGGAGACGCGGGCCGCAGACGGGTGCCGACACACAAACGGTCTCTCTCACACACACACACACGCGCGCATGCTCTAAAACAGTCTCTCTCACACACACACGCACGCACACTAATGCTCTAAAACGGTCTCTCTCACACACACACACACACACGCACACACACACACACACACACAGCCTGCACACCTAACTCAAACGTCTCTCCACACACACACACACACACATGCTTAAACAGTCTCTCTCACACACACACGCACACACTAATGCTCTAAAACAGTCTCTCTCACACACACACGCACACACACTAATGCTCTAAAACAGTCTCTCTCACACACACACACACACACACGCGCGCGCATGCACGCACACTAATGCTCGAAAACAGTCTCTCTCACACACACAGGCGCGCATGCACGCACACTAATGCTCGAAAACAGTCTCTCTCACACACAGGCGCGCATGCACGCACACTAATGCTCGAAAACAGTCTCTCACACACAGGCGCGCATGCACGCACACTAATGCTCGAAAACAGTCTCTCTCACACACATGCGCGCATGCACGCACACTAATGCTCAAAAACAGTCTCTCTGACATACACACGTGCATGCATGCATAATGCCAAACAGCATCACATGCACGCATGCATCACGGTTCATGCACGCACACAAATGCTCGAAAACAGTCTCTCTCACACACACACACACACATACGCGCGCGCATGCACACACACTAATGCTCGAAAACAGTCTCTCTCACATACACGCGCGCATGCACGCACACTAATGCTCAAAAACAGTCTCTCTGACATACACACGTGTGCATGCATGCATATAAATGCCCAGAAACAGTCATCCACATGCACGCATGCATACACGTGTTCATGCACGCACACAAATGCTCAAAAACGGTCTCGTTCATATACTCTCTTACATACACACACACAAGCAAAGTAATACTCAATAAGTCTCTCTCCCATAAACACACATGAACACACTATTTGATGTAAACACACACACACACACACACACACACACAAAAACACCCAAGAACACAAATATGCACTAAGTAAACAATTCTAATGCTTTAAAGTTTGCCTCAATAAAAATTTTGCCCATTATTTTTGATGTCCGGTCTCCCCATACATCCCACAGTGTGTCGTCCATCACCATGTGCAAAATATGTGTATTCATTAAAGAATAAGCATAGTAGTGCTAGTTTCTTACAGCACAAATTCCCAAGGAAACCTTTCTGTTGTGAATTGGCAGGGTTTCATTGTCTCTGTTTGCATAAAAGGGCTTGTTCTCCATGGTGTTATCACACCCTGATGTTTTTAACTTTAGAACCTTTATTGAACATGCCGTTCTAATAAAGGCATTTTGATTGACACCAGGACGGGCCTTGGGCCTTTTTTTAGCTCTTATATTTTCTCATTATTTCACTATATGCACTGAATCTTTACACCCGAAGCTGAGCAGCTGTGAATTCCGGTTTCACTATTTTATTTAAGAAGTTTGTCCTGAGCACGAAATGTAAGCAAAAGCTATAATGTTGTAAAGGTGGCTGTTGATTGGTGTCTTGCACCAATTTTCTTGGCTACCATTATGGAGAGAAAAGTAAAATGGAGAAGTTATGCAGTTTATATTTGGCGACCCAAAGTTAGGGACACAGCACAAGGCTATAAGTGTGACAGTTAGGCTGTCATGTTTTTAACGCTTTTTGTCGTTGTGTGGTTTGTCGCAGTTTAATATTACTCAACCCGGTTATGTCAACAGTGATGCTGGAGGTCACTGGCACAGTATGCTGTTCGGAATAGTGCTCGAGTGGCTTTTGCACCCATCCAATATTGGATCAACAACAACAGAGGCCTAGATCTGATTGGTTGAAAATTTTCCAGCGGCTTAGTTTTAAAAAAAAAATTTTTTTTTTTTGCCCTGTAGGTGTTGAGTGGGGCTGCTTGGGGGATGGCACAGGAAATGGTGTCACAGTATTTCCTGTTATGTCATAGAGAGAACCTCTGTACTTTTACAACACGGTGTCCCTCAGTCAGCTCTGTACACTGCAGCTTGCGCTGGTTCCCCCCTACCTGCTGCCTGATTGATTCAGTCAGGCTCTCTGTGAGAACAATTTAAATGTAAATGTAGGTACGAACAATTTCCTGCCTTATTTTTTAAATGTACAGTCTTTAAAATAAATGCCTTTTACATAATCAATTTAATATGCTTACTTGATCTTGTGCATCTGTGGAGCAACTACACACAATTAATTACCGACTCTGTAAAGATACAGTTGGATAATATCAGTTTTTGTATTCATCGATATAAATGAGTAATTTTATAAAAGGCAATATTATTATTACTCAATTGATTTGGTTGTTCTATCTGCATATCTAAGGCCTTGACATTTATTTATTTCTTTACTTATTTATTTATTCATTTATTTACATGTTGTAGTGGTGCAAGTTGTAGAAGTAACATTAGTAGCAACTGTATGTTAAGGAATAAAGATTGGTTGTCATAATAATTTTATTTACACAGAATATTTATTGGTTGTTATAATAATTTTATCTACACAGAACTTCAATAATTATGAGAAATAATCATTGTAATGAACTGCCTTCTTCTCATGATTATAGTTATGTTTCTGACAACAAAAAAAAAAGAAATTGTGATACAGAACACATGCCAAATGTATATGAAAATTTAATTTACATTTTTTGTTAAGAAAAAGCAGCAATAAGCCTTTTTAGATTGCGCTGCCCGTGATGTAATAGTGGCTGGGATGCTGTAGCTCTTGCTTTGCCCTGTTTCTGATCTGAACACACACAGCATGACGTATCTGTGCAACTCTGTGAGGGAACACTGATTGTTTTAAGTAAATTTATTTATCCTGGGAAACTCACACGTCTGCTAAACTTTGTAGTTTTTTTTTTTTGAAGATTTTTTGTTTGTTTGTTTGTTTTGGATATTATTTAATTGGCTGAACTCATAAGATGTACAAAACACAAGAAATGTAAAAAAAAAAAAAAAAGGAAAAAAAAGGAAGAAATAAGAAAAAGCACTTTCTTCATTTCCGGCTTAGACTGACTCTTGCCTGACATGAATACAGTGAGAGATAACTGCAATATAAACTGTTTTTACTTGCTTTTTCAATCAAATGCATTTTCTGCCAAAAACATTTTGTTTTTCTAAGGTATTTCTATTTGCTGGCTGTTGTATTAGTCCAGGGAGACAATCCAGGGTTTAGGAAACCCATGATTATTTCTATAAATGCATGTGTGACTCATTCAATTATTATTCAGTTTGAATTCAAATCTTCATATAGAATACACATATTTAAACATATTAATGACCTTATTTGCAGTATTTAGGTCCAGTGATTTCTCTATTAATTTTTTTAATTTTACAGTCAGGATTAATTTTAATGTGTACTGCTATACCAAACTGAGTAACCATATAAATAGCCACGGTATTTGAAAGAGTGTGAATAGATCTATTGCATGTACAGTGCAGCGCGTTTGTGGGACTGTATTCTCAGCTGTATTCACTGTATGGATCTGTGCCACCAGGGGGAGCACTTCCTCGATGTATATAAAATACAGTTTTGTTTAGATATTGTTTTATTTGATCAATAAATCTCTTTTATATAATGAATATGCTTTTGTGTGTATGCACTCACAGCTGGTAGCTCCCAGCTGCATTATAAATACCTCCAGATCATGACTTTTTTTTCAGTTTTTTTCAGTTTTTTTTTTCTATGCAAACTGAATCATGAACCACAACATTTTCACAACATAAACATAAAAAAACCACCTGTCAATCTGGGATACTATTCACAAAAGGGACCAAGAACTTTTAAAGAAAGAAAGAAATAAAACCAGAGACATGGAAATTATTTATCATGTCCACGTTCACTTTTGGGGACATCCTGGAGTGGTCTGGTCTATAGGCTTTTCATGGTTTGGGCTAGCTCCCTTATTTCCAGTGAAGGGAAATCTTAATGCAATGACAGCCTAGATTATTCTCTGTTTCCAACTTTGTTGGCAACAGTTTAGGGAAGGCCCTTTCCTGTTTCAGCATGACAATGGCCCCGGGCACACAGCCAGGTCCATATAGAAATGGTTCTGTTGAGATCAGAAGAACTTGACTGGCCTGCACACAGCCCTGAACTTAACCAGATCCAACACATTTGGGATGAACTGGAAAGCCAACTGAGAGCCAGGCCTAATTGCCCAATCAGTGCCCGACCTCACTAATTCACTTCTGGCTGAATGGAAACAAATCCCTGCAGCAATGCTCCAACCTCTAGTATAAAGCCTTCCTAGAAGAGTGGGGGTTGTTATAGCAGCAAATGGTGGACCATATTAATGCCCACAAATGTTCAATGAAATGTTGAATGTCAGGTGTCCACATACTTTTGGCCATGTAGTGTATTAGTCATCTTATATTTGTCCCCTTGCTTTGCTGGAATGTTGCTGGCAGCCTGTTTTCACCAATGGTTGATATTTGGTGAAACTGATCCAGGGTCAGTATAGGGTAACAGCACACCCTTCTGCAGTCAGGGTGCTAGTGGTGAAAGGGCTATCATAGGACAGTGAGTAATCCAACAGTGGTAAAAAAAAAAAGCCTTATCAGCTGACCTGTGTGGGATTGGATACAAAACAGGAGTGTCCCAAGATCTTCTGAAGGAACATGGCATTACTGGAAAAACATCCAAATGAGACACGTGATTCATGGAAAAAACAAAACAACACAGGCCTGGCTTGCTCAATCAAGAGTCTGCTGTTTATGTGACTACATGATTCTAAATGGCTCAGCCTGGGGTCAATCAATTCCCCCACTCACACACTCTACAACAGTGGTGTCAAACTCGTTGCCATGGAGGGCCGTGTGTATGCAGGTTTTCATTCCAGCCTCAGATCTTGATTATATAATTAGTTAAATTATTTGCTGAATTAGGGATGCAGGTTTGTGCACAATGGTGACCCGACGTCTATGGTGACCCGCATTGTCTAAATAAAAATTTTCTTATATTCTGTGCTTCAATGCAGTTAAACGCATATGGCTGAATGAGTAATTGGACTCAATTAAGGCAGCATTAATTGGTTGGAATGAAAACCTGCATACACACGGCCCTCCATGGCAACGAGTTTGATACCACTGCTCTACAACAATGAACTGCTGGTTTCCTCTCTACGTCGCACATGTGTAATTCCTGGCTTCAGTGTTCCTCCTGATAATTGCAGTCAATTACTAAAAGTAATAAACAAATAATTAATGTATGGGATCTCAAAATGAAGACGCACAGGGAAGAATTGGCCGCAGGTTTTCTGTGAATTCCTTTCAATTACCTGCTAATTTGGGCCCTGGAAATGGGACGATTAAATCACCTACTGGGTAAGTGGTAACTAAGCCCATGTGCAAACAGGGACTTATATTAGGCATGAAAAAAAACCTCAATCAAAGGAAAACAAACTGTGTTGGTCTGGTTGGAAAAGGGCGATCTTGCAGCCCCAAAAAAACAATTCCATCACTCAACAATGTAGCATTCATGATAGTTTCCACGGAGGCCAGGTGTGAAAAGCTGCAATGATCCCTGAAGAGTCCATATAAATTTCAGCCTCCACACCGCAGGCAGTGGAAGGCATTGATGCACTTGCTTGATTGACAGCAGCTGGACCTCGGGCTGGCTGCGGTGGGTCTGAGTCTTCAGACTCACCATTTAAAAGACTGGAGAAATAAGACAGCAGGCTCTTCTGTCTCTGGAGGTAATGTAAGCGTGCGGACAGTTCATTGATTCTGTATGAACAAACACGCATTCGCAAAAATGAATAAATCGATAGATGCAGTGGGGCCGTCCCAAGACAATATGGTACTCGGGTATATATCCAGTTATGTAAATATGCTCAGATAGATGATTAGCTATCTTTAGTGTTACCTTTATGGTTGTTTGTTTAGCTTGTACATGGACCTTCCTTATTTTTGAAAGGACTGCAGTTTTCCCATTATAATTTTTGATTTTCTAACTTCACAGGTAAATGTCAAAACATCCTTTCATTAATTTAATTGATAAGTAAGATGTGTAAATGCTTGTTTTATACATTATACTACTTATGTGCTTACCTTTCCCTTGGAAGTAATCTGTGTGACTGAAACACATATGAATAAGCTGGCTACTGACCATAAAGATATTTACTGTAATGTATTAGTAGAACATTGTACTTCTTACAATGTCTCCATCATGGATGGAATTTAAAATTCATCATTACGTTAATATCTAACTGATCTCACCCAATGTGGAAAAACTCGTTTGCTGGCCAAGGCTGTATCAGGGTCAGTTCTGTTTGGTCTATTCAATTTGCACATGACAACCATGCGTTAGGAATCGACCACACATTACACAGAGAACAAGGAATTCTAATCCCTTTCCTTTCATGACCCAGAGGCAGACTTTCAGTCGCCAAGTACAAGCGCACTGTTTTTTTCACCCCTATACATAGTAAACACAGGAGCGTAGTATTACAGTTGGGACAATGCCCAACGGATAACCGACAAACAGAGTTATGATTCGGTGCTTTTCTTCAGCGTGCCCAGCTCTGCATGGAACCAGGCCCCAGCGATAAGGGGTGAGGTGGGTTCAGGACATTGATGGGAATCAGTGTGACAACATGTCAGGTCGGCCAGAACCGCTTTCGAGGAGCGAGGGGGGGTCACTCCGGAACGAGTCCAGTTTATCAGCGATTGAGCCATAATCCAGCAATAAAGAGGCGGGGCGATTGTACATTTGAGAACAAGAACGCTTCACAAACATAACATCCCACTCGTCTAGACCAGTGGTCACCAACCCTGCTCCTGGAGAGCTACAGGGTCTGCTGGGTTTTTGTTTTTCACCTTAAAATCAGCACCCAATTGAGACCCAAGACACCAGGTGAGTTGAGTTGACTGTGTAATCAACTGCTCTAATTGATTCATGAAGTGCAGAGTCACTATGAAAACCAGCAGGCCCTGTAGCTCTCCAGGACCAGGGCTAGAGACCACTGATCTAGACTGTCTAGTTTGGGTGGGGGCTTCATTCCTGGGGGAGGGGCTTGTGCATATGCAGTCTTTGTTTAAACTAATTTCCCATGTCAAATAACTAATATATCAATGCCAATTCACTTCCACATAAGTGTGATATAGAGACACAAGAACAGTCTTGAACAGTCACTCATGAAACCTATCAAAACAATGTAGCTAAAATGGCAGCATTGGCACCATAAGTAAGTGGGCTTATGAAATCAGCAAGAGTTGCCAGATATGGCCCAATTTTCTATTTGCTCGATGCATCTCATCTCTCTGTGAGATGTAGTGAAATGTCCAACAGGTTTTGCGATCACTATAATGAACTTCATTTATGGGTGCTGTTAAGGTTATGAATGGCAGCAGATTCTAACTCACCGTCACTATTCAACTAATAACCTCTCACAGAACCAGGGAGCCCCCAAAATCGCAGGTAGCCACCCTCCGGGGATTAGGGGACCCTGGGGACCCGTGACCCTCACCGTGACCAGGGTGGAGCAGTCCGGGTTTTGCAGTGGACGCCGTCACGCCTCCATCTTTTTCTCCACCTGCAGAAGCCCCCTTCCCCCATCCCCAAAATGGCGGCTGGAAGCAGCGACTCTGGCGGGAGACAGGTAGAGTTCCTTAGTGACCCTGGCTCAAACGAGCATTCAAGTATTACGTCCCTTTACACACCAGAAAAAAAAAGAGAAAAGAAATAACTCTCTTTCACCAGTTTTCAGAAGAATATTATACTTCAAATGACTGTACATTTCGCTAATGCTAATATTTTGTAAAAAAAAAAAAGTCATTAGTGATCTGCAGGAGTGTATAATTATTTATTTATTATTATTGTTGTTGTTGTTATTATTATTTTACCACCATCTGAAGAGCTGAAGTATTTCAAATGTGCACTTGGTCCAGGTTTGGTACTTGGAGACCATAGAGGAGTTGGAGGAGTCGGAGTCGGAGGCGGAGCTGGAGGACTCGGTCTTGCTGGGCGTGCGCAGGCGCGGTCGAGTCTCACTGGTGAAGCAGAGCACGCCGGCCCACACCGAGGAGTCCTGCTTCACCGTGAGCTGCAGCGGCGACTCCTCCCTCGCCTCCGGGCCCCTGAGGGCCCGCCGGTCCCGCCGGTCCCGCGGCCCGCCGCACAGGCTCCTGCCCTCCCTTCAGGAGGCGGACGATGCGCCTGGTGGCCCTGACCAATCGCTACTGCCCGGCTCTCCTTCCTACCCGCTGGCTGAAGTTCAGTCAGAGCGCTCCCTGAGGCCCAGAGGACCAGGGACTGCGGTGATGTCACCAGGGGAAAGCTCCCCTCCCAGAGAAGACACCGATGCAGAGAGCAAGGACGAGGACTGGGTAGAGGTACGAAACAATGACATCTTCCTCTCAAACTAAGCCACTAAACAGTCTTCATATCTATGTTTCGTGTTTAACCTAAAAAATCTAGATGTTTCATATTCAACATGCATCCACTGTCAGCCAAACTACACTTTAATAAATATAACAGTATATATTGCATATAAAATACATATTTACATGTACAAATGTAAGGATTTTGTCAAATAATGCTCGGAAATATTTACAACAACAAATTTAAGGTAGGCATTTAAGTTTTATTATTCAACTTGCAATCAGTGAATGAGCATGATTCTTTAATTTGTCACCAGTCTGTGAAAAATGTTCCATCAGGTGTAGCGAAGATGTGCATCAATTATAACGGGAAACTCGGATCATATCCACATCCAACTTGGTGACTGGTTCTGCGATGTTTGTGATTTGAAAGCCAGCAGCAAGCAAAAAGAAGAAAAACAAAAGACCAAACAGAAGGCTTTCGATGAGATCTGAGGACGGCGAGGCACCTGTCGCACCCCCAAAAAAGAAACGACTCAGAAAAAAGGACACAAGAAAAAAGGACACGATAGTAAGTATTAGAGGAACCAACACCTCAAATGATGTATATTGGAACTGCTGCCATTGGTTATCTGCTCATGCAAAAAGCCCCTGAAAGGCAGTTCCTCCAGAGCAGTGATCTTCATTCCCGGTCCTGACGAGCCACAGGGTCTGCTGGTGTTTGTCGTTGCTCACCACTTAATTGACCAATTAAAGCAGCCGATTACACAGTTAGCTCACCTCACCTCGTTCCTTGGGTCTGAAGTGTCTGCTGATATTAAGACGAAAACAAAAACCAGCCGACCCTGCAGCTCTCCAGCACCAGGAATAAAGATCACAGCTCTAGACTTAACCCGTGACCAGGAAATAACTGAGAGCCCCCCAGAATAATTTATTTGAAGATTTCTAATATTTATTATTCACAAAGGTGACTTTAAAACGTGTCAAAAAATAATGCACTCGTGAAGGAAAACTCACTGTTACGTGCTTTCTGTAAATTTGAGAGGTGTTCTTTTCTAGTCATCTGGTTGATTAAATGTTGGAAAGGACAGGACAGTGTACCCACCCGGGGCCCCGGAAGCCAAATTTCACCTGTTACAGAACCAAACGTTCCACACACTGTAGCATAAACAGCAGAGTGAGATCAATCAAGAGCTCAGACCCACAAATGAGAAGTGTTATAACGTGTGCGTGTGTGTGTGTGTGAGCGCGTGTGCGTGCACGATGAAGCCTGGGACGGAAGCTGGGCCGCAGCCGCCCGGTTTGACGTCCTCTCCAGCGTACGTTCCCGTTGCTCCTCCCCCCCACAGACGCCGCCTGCTGTCCCGGAATGGCTGGCCCAGCTGATGCACAGCATAGAGGAGGCCGCTCACCACGAGCTGGCGGTGGAGTAGCCTTTTCGGACCGCGGGACGCGGGGCACGAGGCGGCGGCGTGGGCGCGGCGTGGGCGGCGGCGTGGGCGGCGTGACCCGAGCCAGGAGATCGAGCGTGTTTGCGCCCGGGTGCGTAAACACGCTCGGCGGGAACGTTGAGTAACGCGCCGACTCATCGTGACGTGACTTTTTAAAATGGCAGCCGCGCGGCGCCTCGGGCCCCGCTTCCTCGCCGGGCCTCCCTCCGGCGGGGGCCTCCCGGCCTCTTGTTTTCGAAGCGACCCGACCTTGGATGACCAAGTTTCCCTTTGATCTTGTGCAACTTTAACCCATTCCGACAAAGGTGGCGCCGTGTTAATGATTTGCCCGCGGCAATCGCGGCCGCAAAATATTTGTGTTCCTTTCTCGGGCCGTCCAGTTTCCTCCTCCGCTCTCCTGCTTTCAGTGTTGTTCATATCCTGCGTTATGCATTCCTAATGTTCCTGAATATTTTTAATAGCATAAAAAAAGCCAATGCAGATGCCGATGTGACACACTGCTTTGTCTGCACATATAAAAGGTAACCCATTACATTACATTGATTTAGCAGCCTCTCTAACGCAGAATGACTTATAATGTACGGTAGAACATTCACTGGGTTTATATGAGAGGCAAATAAAAATTCAGTTGAAAGAGGTTCCATTTTCAATTGATTCAATTACAAACTGACAGGTGAAATCAGCAGGGTCCCATTTTCTGAGTGTGTGGAGACCTATAACCACCTGTGTAAAATCAATGGGGTTTAACTGACAGCAAATGAGAAAACCTGCAACGTGTTAAAATAAGTTTAACCACACAATTATGGTAGAACTTAAACACATTTTCAGCAACCTTAATTGATCAAGATAAAAAGGGACCAGGCCTGAGAGAGACTGACATACAGTACAAAAGACAGGATAATCTGGAAAATGCTTGACTTCTATCCCTCCCCCCAAATCCAGAATCTGAAGTTTTTAGGCGTGTGCTACCTGAATTCAAATTGAAGCAATTGATTTATGGGAAATTACAATCACCTTTTGTTCCACGTGTCAATCAGCTGGAAGGCCACTCTAAAATGCTCCTGTCAGATCTCTAGGGCCATGAGTGAATGCCAACGGTCACTGCCTCTAAAACACATCAATTAATTATGTTAATTAACATCAAAGGCACATGAAGTAGTAAAAGCTATCAAAGAGCCATCACAGACAGTGGCACAGATGCTGTGATTCCCATCCTAAGTACCACACCGATGAACACACAGGCCTGTTCTCAGAGAGAGAGGCCACTCCAGGTCACGGGTCTTCGGTGAGATTGCCTATCTTCAGTTCAAGTCCCATAGTCTCCGTGCTCTAATCACAGTGAAACTCTTCCTTTCCCATTGCCCCGGTCTGTAGATTCCTGTTCTGAACACAACACAACTGTTGCACTTGAGCAAAAAAGGCAAAAAACCTCTACAACTACCTCAGTAAACATCCAGCTGTGCTCACTCAAAAAATGTTGCCTTCTGAATGCTGAGACCCTCCAGGACTAACGTTTGACTGATCAACCATCTCATTGACTCATCAATGAAAAAACATGTGGGAACCGAACGTCTCATTTATTTGTGTTAAACTAATATAATATTTTACGTAAATTGAAATGTACGCTCAATTGGTCTGTAATCGAGAAAGAGAGAGAGAGAGAGAGAGAGAGAGAGAATGAATGGCAATGAGGTTCTCTTCACGGCCTTGTTTGCTCTAGATAAAAGTGTGTCTAAATACTACACCTGGACATGGGCAATTTCAATATAGTAACCTTTGCAAACAAGCATTAAGGCAATATGATGATCCCGTGGAATTTAAATTGCCTGACCCGTTATCAGTTTTTACATAATGTCCTACGTTCAGACACGTGCCCCTGTTATGCACCGCCACTCGAGTACAGTAGACCAATAAAGCTGTGTAAACAACTAAGAGGATACATGTTCAAATATACACGTAAAAAATTCAATGAATGCATTCAATCGACTTGTATTTCAATATCACGTTAAGCTTCAGTTCTCTAATGCAACTAATAAGTAATTTATTTTGAAAACAAAAAACAAAACAACAATCAGTTTTTCTTGCACTACTGCCACGAGGCACAGTAGGGACTGATCAATGTTATGTTTTCCCCCTACCAAACGACCTGTGCAGGCACGGTTTGTCCTAAGGCAAATATTTACGTTTGAACTGGTCTACGCAAACAAATCGGAGGATGTCTAATCCTTGCACCTGTTTAATAAATAATTAATATCACAGGCTAATGGGTCAAATATTAACGTTTCTGGAGGCCATGGTACTGTATAAATACAGCGTCGCGCCAAAAAGAAGTTCATCTTCAGAAAAACATCAACTTTGACGATACATCTGCGCTTTAAAAAAAAAAAATCTACCCCACGTTTTGTAATGAGTGGATTATCTCTTCGGCACTTGTGGGTGGAGATAGTATTTACAGCCAGTCTATCTCTAGCTCCAGCGCTGGCCTCGCCGATTTTAGGCGCCGAGCCGATTCGCTGCGCGCCCTGCACCCCGGAGAAGTTGCTTGAATGTCCGGCTGTTGCGCCGGATTGCGAGGAGGCCATGCGAGAGCCCGGCTGCGGATGCTGCCTTACCTGCGCTTTGAAGAAAGGACAGTCCTGCGGAGTTTACACCGCGCCTTGCGCTTCAGGGCTACGCTGCTCTCCACGACCGGAGGACCCTCGGCCCCTTCATTCGCTTACGAGGGGGCATGCCGCCTGTACTGAATCTGAACAAAGCGAATCTCCTCAAAATCCAGGTAACCACTTCAGATTTTAATTTTTAATTAAAAAAAATAAAATAAAAAATAAAATACAGTTACAGTAAACTGTGGGAAGGTTTTACAAACACGAGATTATTCTAACAGCAGTAATTAGACCGACACAGCCACGCGGCGCAAACATCAAAGATCAACTGTAGTGGCTTTAATAAGCGCACGTGTAATGTATACAGTTCTACTGTTGCCATGTAATGTCAGTTCAAATTTAATATTTAATAATATATTTCCCCGTTAACAAAATTTTTTTTCCCCTCAGAAAACGGTGATGCGAACGCAGACGGCTCCGCATACCACTTACTGGGACTCAAACCGTATGATCCGAAGGACATTTGGGAGGCGCAGGAAAGCCTGAAAGCAAAGATCAACGCCATCCGGAAAAAACTTGTGGAGCAGGTAGGGACCCATATTACTGACAGGTATTGCAGGTACTATGCCCTTTGTCACCATTTCTTGCAAAAATGAAGAAATTGGTGCGTTACCAGTATTTCTTTTGGACCATAAGAGGGAGCTCCTGCTCCACCAAACTACTATAAAAACTCTGTTTATCATTCTGTCATAAATGATAACGGTGTATTAGAATTGGCCCGTTCGTAAATCTCATTTTGTGAATCAATATGCAGAAATGAAACGTAGATGAAAGCAAAAAGTTGAATCAAGTTATATGCGTATAGGCTTAACAGTAGAATTGTTATGTAGTTGTTCCAATGACCATGATATGCACTTTTGTACGTCGCTTTGGATAAAAAGCGTCTACCAAATAAATGTAATGTAAATGGATGTGAGCGGACGATTATTTCGATACTAGCCTCAATTTATACAAACCAATGAAATGCATGCAGGATTAGATAAGATAAGTAATGGTATTCTGTCACGCAACTACTTAATCTAGATCTGAGTCTGAGGAAACCAAGACCTCTTGTTAAAACCAAAAGTTCAGTTAAAATGGTTAAGAATTTTTTAGAAATAGTTGATGTGATATATTTTGTGAATTGCTTAATGCGTGCTCTCTTTATCAACTGCGCCACAGGGCCCTTGTCACGTGGAGTTACAACAAGCCCTGGAGAGGATCGCCACGTCCCAGCAGACGTTAGGAGACAAGTTCACCACTTTCTACCTTCCCAACTGCGACAAGCACGGCTTCTACAAATCGAAGCAGGTTCGCCCCGTTTAAACGGAGCTCTTCCCTTTACGTTTTAAAAATAACATGCCACTTATATCCACAAACACACATTTTTTTCTCTCTCTCTTTCTGTCTAATCTGCAGTGTGAAACATCTTTGGCGGGAGAGCCGGGGAGGTGTTGGTGCGTGTCCTCCTGGAATGGGAAAATGATCCCGGGTTCCACCGACCTTCTCGCGGACTCTGGCTGCCAGCAGGAGCTGACTCACTAGCGCCCTCTCATGGGGCTACACCTGTTAACACTCAAACTTTCCTTATTTATTGAAAACGGTACGTCTATTTATTTAATACTCTTCACACCACTGGTACACTGATTCTCGAGAAAAGTGACAAAAGATCACTTTCTGAGTATAAATGAATTTCAGTTTATTTACATCGCATATACTTATTTATTTCACATATTTATGGATATTGTGTTTGGTAATTGTCATTTTTAAAAACAAGTTTTCTTGCCAATGAGGTCAGTGATGGCCTTCTCTCATATCAATTTTGACCAAAAATGCTGAAATAAATTACTTCTTTCCATTCATGAAAAGCTTATTCAAAAGCTAGAGCTGTGAAATTCATTTTTGTTTTGGCACTGCAGAAATATGTAATAGATCAGATATGACTTTTGAATGGGTATTCACATTATCTACCTCTGTTATAGAATGTAGTTAATTTTTCTGACCTTTGTGTTTTATGAAGTCTTGTCTTCAGATTTAATTGCTTTTTTCTAAATAAAAACAACTGCTGCTACTATTTTGTGTTCTAAATGAACATCTTTTCTAAATGAACCATTTCTTTGTATGTTTTTTGTAAATATGGCTTTCAAAATATCTTTAATAAATCATCTAATCTAAGTGGAATTGTGGCTATAGTTCTGTGTTAAAAGCTATATATATGATCAGACAGTAGTATGGCCATCTATTGATCAGAAAATTTATTTTGTGAAATTTCATTTTATTTCTCTCTCTTTCTCTCTCTCTCTATTCAAGTCCTTAGAGTAAACAGATTAGAGGCAAACAAATGTTGGCATACATGTTTTTCTGTATATATTTTATTAAAAAGAGACATTAAATACAATCAATGTAACAAAAAAAAATAAAATAACAGTTCTGGGATGCCCCTAACAAGGTCAACTGGCTCTGACCGTCACATGGCCTGTCACATGGTCAGGGCACACAGGCCCCAGGTGATGGGAGAAAGAGGTTCATGAAGTGTAATGGGTGGAGCTATAATGAGCTGTCAATCAATGACTTGTCTGAACCAATCAAAATACTGTGCTCTCTGCAGAAACTCAATGGTTGGTTTAAATCGGTGTGCAATTGCTACGGTAGGCCCACCCATGATTCATTTACTTATTTTTTTGTTAGTTTTATGTACCCTCATTGTCCTTTCACCACGTATCACTCAACAAAATGGCAAACACTTGCATTATTAAATCCATTATAGTGATTATAGTCCCAAAATCATGCATTGTTTTATCAGTGCAATGAAGTTGCCAATGACTCACAGTATAGTACAGTCTGATTTAACACATTATCAGTCAGCTTACAATTCATTTAAAGCTTATTTAATTTGCACAGGCAGCTGTTAAAGCCAAAAAGACAATACAAAATAACAGAAACAACATTTACCAAGCAAAATAAGGGTTAACTACTGTATTTTGAAGTTCCCCATCCAAAGCACAAACAATCATATTCACAGCAAGCATAGAATAATGCTAGACTGCAATGCTATTGAGAAAGCACCAGAGTGGCATGTTTAAATTTCAAGTCATTCCCAAAGAAGGCAGTTAACGTAGACTGAACCAGGACTGGCTATGGCAAATGCATGCTTCCACAGGCTATAATATGCAGCCAATAAGGCACTTGTTTGTTAACATTCATACTTTCAAGAAGGTAAGCAAAGAAAAAGAGACAAAGTATACCACACATTTTCCAGCCCCAGTTGAATTCTCACTCAAGTATCTGGGAAAACATCTGGTTGTATGAAATACCACGTATGACCGTGGAGAGACAGTCTGTGGACATTAACAAGAAGTGGTGATAGACAGGTTTGATTGGTCAAGAACTGGTGGGGTCAGTATCTTGCTGACCCGATCCCAAAATGGTAGTGACACCGGCGACAATGGGAGATCTCACTCTGAGGCTCTCACATTATCTCTCTCTCTCTCTCTCTCTCTGCCTGCCTCTCTCCCCCCATTCTCTCACTGTCTTTCTCAGCTTATTTGTCTGTTAAACCGTTTCTCTGTAGCCACCGCTAACACAGAAGGGCCGGTATGCGACCCCTGCAGTAAGGCAGGTCCGAGCGCTTCGCTGCGGATACGCCGCCCGTTGTTCTCTTTTCAAAGCGCTCTCTCTCGCCCTGGCGCGTGGCCGATGGAGGGAGTGGCCTCGCATGACGGACAGCTGGCCCGAGCGGACGTGTGCGAGGGCGGCCAGCGGAGGCACGCGGGCGCGTGCGTGTCAGCTGATCCCGCGCGCTCAGCGCCAAGAAGCGCTGAGGCAGCTTAGCGGAAATGTCATCGGTCATCCCCTTCCCATGAGCCTCTGCCACGGACCCTGAGAATAGCTGGGGCGAAAAGCCAGTGAAAACAAGCCGAGTCTGAGTGGCACGGATTCTTCCCGGGCAGCCCACACATCGGCACGTCACTGGGTCACAGCACGAACGTATCTCCTTCATGTATTTCAACACTGTGTTCAGACACACGCACACACGTGTGCACACACACACACATACACACACGCACACACGCGCGCGCACACACACACACGCGCACGCACACACACGCGCCCGCACACACGCGCACGCACACACACACACACACACGAGCACACACACGAGCACACACACACACACACACACGCACACACACACACGCGCCCGCACGCACACACGCGCGCGCACACACACACACACACACGAGCACACACACGAACAGTGCAGAGGGAAGCACATCCGTGACGATGCCTCTTTCTCAGAGCTCCATGTCGGACACCTGATCGCATTAGGGCTGACGGTCCCTCCTCCCTCAACAGAAGTCTTGATCCCCCCCTCCCTTTCTCTAAAGGATAGTCTCGATAGTCTACGGCCTCTCCGTGACCATGACTCGCGCGACGAAGCCGCGGACCGCTGCGCCACAGCTCCTCCTCTTCTGGCAAGAGGCGCGACTCGTTCGTGGGGGGGGGGGGGGAGGGGGGTGAATAGTTCCCAGCAAGCCCAGCTCCGGGAGCCAATCACAGCTCGCCACCCTGGCTCTGGTGGAGAGGGGCTGGGCGGGGGGGGCGGGGGGTGGTGTTGGGGGAGGGCAGGTGAGGTCACGTTCCGCAGGGGCGCAGTGGTCTTCCTCTGAGCTTCCGCACGCATCCAGCAGGGCCTTCCTGGGCCCCGCCTCACAGTGGCCCCGCCCCCTGCCACTCACTGGTTCTCGGAGTTGTAGCACTGGGCGTCGCCCCTCTCTGTGCCCTCGACGCCCGGCAGGGGCTGCCCGTACTTGTCCACGCACCAGCAGAACCCCCTCTGTCGCCCTTTGGATGGACGGCACTGGACGGAGAGGGAGAGAGACAGGGATAGGAACATATAACATACCAGAGCAGGACGGACATTATTTATTTACTTTCCTGTATAAAACATTTTTAAGTTGCTTTAAACTTTGGTCAACTGCAGTGTGCTTAGCTGGAGTTTAAACCTGAGGACCACGGAACAGCTATAAAACTGGAACAGCTAATCCTTATTCGTCAGCTTTGGACAGCTGTTCCAGTTGTAAAGCTGTTCTGTGGTGTAGAGCTGAGCACACTACAACTCCCTTGTTTTTCAACTGTAAGTCACCGTTTTCTGTTTTCTCTTCAGAACTTGTATTATTTTAAACTTCATTTAACTATTACATTCTATACATCTGTTTTGTTCTTATTATACATCTTCCCTTTTTTTTTTACACATATTTCACTTGGAACAGACTTTATGCATAATATATGCAAGGAACATTATAAAGTTTATTGAACTTTCACCTCTTCATCGGTCAACATTTCCATAACATTGTTTTCCTGTTTCGCTGGCATCAATCAAATAAAAAAGCAAAAGGTTGCCACAAGTACTGCCGTGAGAATATACACATGCAGCTGTTTTCAGTTAGCAGTGGATGTGATTGGACTGCTGGTGTGCCACTGAGTATTACTGTAGTCCAGTTCAGCACCATGGACAGTTCTTATTAGTCAGGTACTGTATCCTTCATAACATCTGGGACAGTGTCAATCCAAAAAAATAATAATGGAAATAAATCCTGCACCTCATGCCTGTTGACATTACGTGTACTGTCAACAGGCAAAGTTACAGCTTAGCATACAATTCCATCACATGTCCTAACATATAACTCTTACTGAGGCACCATCTGGCAATAGCCATTCACTTAACCCTACCGTTAAGTGAAGGAGTCTTGCCAGTTAATGGCACGTCTGGGCCAGTGTTTGCTGTGGGAAACACGCCCTTACAGGACCGTGTGGTTCAGTACTCGTGGCCGGGCCGGTTGCGATGCTAGCGCCATTGGCGCCGACCCAATTTTTGGAGGAACGGAGGAGCCCGGTTTCTCCCTTACCTGCTTTTTCTTGTAGAATCCTTTCTTGTCGCAGTTTGGAATGTGGAGTCCCTGCGGGTTTATGATGTCTGTGAGCTTAAGGCTGTTCAGTACACTCTCCATCTCTCTCCTGCACGGACCCTTCAAAGTGAAAACAGAAACAAAATGAAAATGGGCAGCTCAATCAAGTCAGGCCCAAAGGCCAAGGCTAGACCTTCTCCAAGAGTCCGTTTCTAGCTTTAAATTAAATCACATGCCGTGTGCTGTCAATTATCAGTACAACCCAATCAGTATTTAGTGGTTGCAAATCAGGCCTTCAGATTGGCTCACAGCAAACAGGCAGTGATTGACAGCACATGGCAGCTCCTTCCATTTGTACAACAACCTCAAACACCAGACCCGGTGGGTCACAGTGCCTTCCAGTTGTACTGCCCATCCAAGCATGCACTGAGCAAAAGGCAAGAATACAACCTAGACAGGTCGCCAGTCCGTCACAGGGCACACACTCATACCTAGGGGCAATATAGATCTTCCAATTAATCTAGCCTGCATGGCTGACTGAGTGTGGGAGGAAACTGGAGTACCCAGAGAAAGCCCACGTAGACACGGGGAGAACATGCAAGCGAAACGCCTCGGCTAGGATTTGAACCACGGTGAGGCAACAGTGCTACCCACCGCACGACTGCTGCCCTCTGGAGGTGCATGAACCCTAGCAGCTAGGACGTCCATGAAATAGGATTGCTGGGCCAGGCCAAGGTACTCACATTCTCCGTCTCCTGCTTGGACCCACAGGAGAAGTTCTGCCCGTCCGCGCCGACGGCGCCGGCGAGCGGCTTGACTTTGGAGCGCTGCGACTTGTTGTCCTCGGCGTTCTTGATGACCTCCGCCTTCGGGTGGGGCAAAACGGCCCTGAGACCGGTCAGCCCACACCGGCCGTCTTTGGTGTCGGCGCCTTTGGAACTTCCGTCTTCTTCCGTGGTGTTATCTGCCCAAACCAGACGGTAGAGAAGAATGTTGTGATCATGCGTTCGAATCAGAAGGGTAACGATAAATCTAACTCTAAAGATATTATCGACCCGATACTTGACAACAGAGGTCTGCTGAAGTCTTGGAGAGTCTGAAAGGCCCTGATTTCATTTTTGCCTTCTTCCTCACTGTACCATTACATTAATTTATTTACAATAATTTTACCAAATGTATAGCCTTAGGGATTTAAAGGTACAAAGATATGGTCTGCTAATGTCCATGACAAGAACCAAGCAGCAACCGGCGAGCATTTATAGACCCCAAAAAACTGGTTATAATTTCTTGGTTTGGTTATGTTGTAATACCCTTTAAAAAAATTAAAAAGCATTAATTGCACAATAGGGGGCGCTATGCTGGGAGGTGACTACTTCCTCCTCCTGCCCTGTTGCTCAGTGCAACAAATCCAAGATTTGGATTTGGATTCAAAAGTCACCCTGCCAACAAAAAGAAGAAAAACTGCAACATAAATGCAGCAAGCTACCCCATCCCCCCATCCACCACAACCAGGGCACAGAGTCTTTCCAAGTTCAGTGACAGAGCTGAAGGCTGTTATTTATAGATCACTGACAAATGTTCTTGACAAATCATTAAATCCAGGGAATGCTGGTCGCCTGACTGGAGTGGTATAAACACAGTATACAAAATCCAAGTATGGAGAAAAGCCAGTGGCTATTATCCATGTGGCATACAACCAACTCTAGAGTGTGTACTAGTTCATAACACTAAACACAAGAGCCTAAATTCCTACACTGATTTTTTTTTTTCCCCCCCACTTAGACTGTGAATTGAATTTAGTTCATTGCAGACCAAAAAAAAAATTTTCAAACCAAAATAAAACTATACAGCATCAGGACTTTAAAACATTTTACACTGATTTAAAAAAAAAACCCTACAAAATAGATAAATAGAAAAGCGGAATTGGACATCAAGAGGAGTACAACGCTTCCTATGACACGTGCCGTCCTGCACGTGCTTCATGAGGGCTCCCTCTTAGTCCCGCTCCGAGGGCCACGTGGAAATTGTGTTCAATTCCGGAATGGATGTTCATCTTAAAGATTTAGACTTAGAACGTGGAGTGGGAATTACTGTGCATACTAACCATTGAACAGTAATAATTTAAACACCTTACAAAAGCGGTATGCTGCAATGTAAAAAAAAATGCCTCCTTCAATAGCCCACAACAAAATGTGATTTAAAGTCTTAGCTACTCATGCGGCACCCAGGAAACGTTCATTCATGGACTTTGTGAGCATAGCTTATACTTCATTGAGTTTAAATTACCTTATTGTATACCTAAAGCTGAATCAATGACAAGGGGCTTGAAAAGTACACTGTGCATGCACATTTTTTTCTGTGTAGTCCCTCCTGTTTAATACAGGCGTCTGATACGTGAATTACATACATACCCCTTTCAATGTTTCCCGACATAGGCACAATTATATTGCACATGCGTTCGGTGGAAAAGTAAGAATGCACGACAATCCACGACCTTCGAAGTTGGTGGAATCGAATTGCTGATTTTATTTATTTATTTATTTATTTATGCAGCTTTTACAGTTTGATTTTTATGGAGCGCGTTATGGTAAATAAAAAAGTACAGGTCCCATTTGAATAGTTTCTTATAATTATTGCGGCGAATGCTCCGTTGCACATAAAGATGTCTAGTGCGAAGTCATTACCGTCACGTTAAATAAGTATGTTTCGACAAAAAAAAGTGCAACGCTCTTATCGTGATACCACAGTAAAGCACCCAAATGCACACCTATGCCTCAGCGAACCGCGGGAATCGCTGAACGTTTCAGGTCATGTACCCGCGAGGGACTGCTGACTACCAAACTTTTAGTTATATTCAAAGCCTAAGTAAGTTAACAAAGTAGGCTAATACCATGTCGTTAGGTAGTTTGCTAATAGACAGTGGCGTAATTGATTAGCTACCTTCACCATGAGCAGGCACCGAAATCCCATTGCGATTTTCTGAGCAAATCCCTCGTCCCTCCAGCAAGGCTAGGAGTGGTCTCGTCTCCCCCGGCCGGGGCTGGCAGGTCAAACTGGAGCCGCATCTACTCGTGTAAATTCCACAGGACTGCCCCTTACTCAACGCGCAAGTCACACAGCAGCCGCAGCCGGGCTCGCGGAGCTTCTCGGCGCAATCTAAGGGCAAAGGCTTGCACTGGCTCACTGATGCAACATCGCAAGGCTCGCACCGTACCACCGGTCCGATTGCTTCGGCCAGCTGGGTGACCGACAGCAGCGCGATCAAACGAAGGAGCCGAAGACTGGACATCATTATGCAAGAAACCCGCTGGGCAATGCAGCCGTGCTAGTTGTCACGTACGTCAGAGTGGACCTTTTATAACTGAGTGTGAAGACTGCTCTTTTCAATCTGAACCGTCGTCTGCACTGGAACGCCTGTGTATATATAGCCAAAAAAAAAAAAAAAAAACGCCTTGAAGTCACACCCCTCTGAATGACTAATACAAGCGCAATGCCAGGACTTATCAATAGTTTATATCTTCCAATATAGCTTTTTTAAAATATTTGCAAATCTAAATCTCACTGATAAATGACTTGTACTACTGCAGTAAGCTCACATGTAATTGGCAACGACTTTTAGCACGGGTTATGTGTTGCAAGTTATGGATGCTATGGAATCCAAAACAAAATGTCCTCATATCCTTTTAGGATATTTTCTTTCATTGAATTGTGTAACTGCTTTCAGCTAAATGTACACAACCAGGTATTCCAAAATGTATTTTTAAAACATAAATAATTATTCTTACGCGGGTATATAACAACATAACTTCAAAATATTCATTTTTTTTTCTGGCATCTTGTAAAAAATAATGTTAATAAATGCGCGTTCATATGCACTACTATAGCACAATCTGGTAGGGTATATGAACAGGATTTTAAAAATACATTATCCACGCTATCTAACGCTTTTGCGCAATGACGTTAGAAATTATATCCCTTGAACAGCCAAGCTTATTTTAATAAGCCACAAAGACGTCGGTTATCATGTGATTAATAGCCTATTCCACGTGGCCCCAGTAGTAATTGCAGTCACAAACATAAGTGCATGTGCACTCATTTATATTTATTTTATACGAAGAGGTATAGTGGCTATATTGGCATGCGAATTATCCTCGCGTGCTTTTAGTCACGTAGGCCTATGTGTTTAGTTCAGAGAATAAACTTTGGCTGTAGTTTACATTTTGTTGAAATTTTCATCACTAAGTCACATTGTTGTTAACATACACAATGATAGCAACAGATACATACAAAAAAGTATGCTAAATTAACAACTTGTTGTATATTTGCAAAAGCACACTTCCTGAGGCACATTTATGTCACATATAATGTCTAGCATATTATCATTTGCATACCTAAAATAAAGATTAACCCTCAAGTTAACAACTCAATAAAATTTTAACCAAAATGAAGTCATGCAAACTGAGGTTATGAAAAAAAAAAAGCCTCACGCACAGTTAAATGTTTAGTGTGTAAGCAACTCTTGAAGAGCAGGCCTCCAGGTCCCTCCCTACTGGAGTTTTAGAGTACTCTGTTAGAGTTGAGAAAACACTGGACATTTTACTATGTGTATTTCATATTATTAAAAAAAAAAAGTCTACACTTGTATATGCGTGGGCTTGATGTGGCTAAATGCACTTACAGTGAAGTGAAGTACACATGCAGTATAACAGGAGTGTCTGTATATATAGGTAAAACAATGTGTGTTGGTGTAGCAAATGAGGTTGAACACGCTCAAATTATACACATTCAGCATCCTGTACCTCTCACTTCTGCAAAACAAACATAAGTTGGACACCTGATAATATAATGTCATTACGCAGCAGAAACTGCTGGAATGGAAATTAGAAAATGAACCAATGAGTAAGGAAATACCAGGGGGACAGCAAGAGAATGTCTGGTGCTCTTTCCTTTTTTAATATAATTTTCTGTGGTGTTTCCTATTCAAACATATTCTGTGTCTGAGAAACACATGGAAACATTTTCCTTTATTGGCACAATATATTCTGTGGGAGACTATGCATTTTCAGAATAAATATATCCGCTGATTCAATCAGGCATAAGTCATTGGCAATTATTTATGGTAAGAATGCAATGCTTATTATCCAACTGACTCTGAACCAATTACTTGATTACAATGTTCCAGCTGTAAAATGATATTCTGACTGTTCTTTGTATAGGAGGGAAATAATGCAAGAAAAATACATATCTATTCATATATTTTTCATTGCTACAGTTTGAATTCAGATTCACAATGCAGTCACTTATAGATTTTTGTCAACATGTTTTTGCAATGTTTTTTTCTGTTGACAGTAATTGCAAAAACTAAGATGGGTAAGTGAGGATTCAGGGTGAATGAGTCAGTTCTGGAATTCAGAATGAATGACTGAGTCTGAATTCTGGAATCCAGGATGAGTCAATGAGTCTAAATTCTGGAATCCAGGATGAGTGAATGAGTCAGAGTTTCCGGATTTGTGATGAATGAGTGAGCCATAATTCTGGAATCCAATATGACAATGTAAATCTTCAGTCTTGAGATTATGGATGAGCAGGTGAGTCTGAGTTCTGTGGTTCACGATGAGTGAGTGAATCAGAATTAAGGGGTTAGGGATTAGTGAGTGAGTCAGAGTTCTGGGATTCAAGATAAGTGAGTGAGTCAGAGTTCTGGAATTCAGGGTTAGCAAATGAAAGCTTGCAAGGTCAAGATAAGATCACCAGTTAAGTCACATGCTGAGTCTAGGATCAGGTCGAGTAGGATGAGGTATCCATCGCTGCAGCTCACGCACAAGCTTATCCCATAAAGAGTCCGTATGGAATCTGAAAATATCACGCCACCAATGACCCCTCTCCAGGAACTATGAACTTTACATTGCCTGGCCTATTATAAACTCTTGTGGGCTCAGTGGACCAACCTTTCTGTCCTCTGTCTTCTGTCCTGTCCTCTCTCTCTCTCTCTCTCTCTCTCTCACACACACACACACACACAGCCTGTGAAACACGGGCACGTGAAATACGAGCTCCATGGGTAACCCTCAGTATAGGATCACGTGTTGAAACTATGTGGGAAAGTGTTCTTGCCTTGTGCATAAGGCCGCTGTCGTCATTGCTTCTGTAAGAGGATTTAGGGGACCTGAGATGATGATGCCGTCATTTGTGGGTGGGATACTGTGGACCATTAAACTGAAGGTTAAAAAATATTTTTAGCTACAACGTCGTGCCATTGTGTTCTACAATACGTGGAACAAACCCCATCAGTCCATCTGTGTTTTACTGTTAGGCTACCTATAATAGCCAGCGTGACTTTCATAAGCAGCACAGTGTGGACAGGTGAGCATGTTGGCTAATTACCCATCCATGGGGTCCAGAAACAGTCACGGGGTCAGTCATGTAGACATGTGGCTTTGTGCTGTTCTCATCTTCCACTGCTGCATTCCGGAACAATTCCATTCCAGCACCCTGTCTTCTTACAAGGCTAGGAATGCAATGTTTCAGCAGTGAAACATAAAATTAATCTCACGTTACCAAAACAAAATGTCATATTGCGATGGAAGGCCTTTACCTTCTGGACTACGCGGCGCAACTGTGTGTGTGTGCGCGCGCGTGTGTCCTTATATGTCTGGTTGAGTGAGCGCGTGGGTTGGTGGGGGTCGGAAACATTTGGGCAGCGCGGTGAAAACTTAAGGGGAAACATTCCTCACGTCTGCACGGAGATTCCCGAGTAATTACACCTGCACATTCAGCCACAACATTCGCGAAACCCCGGCGGCCCAAAACCGTGAAAGGGAGACGAGTACCACAGGATGCGAGAAACAAAGCATAGCGCACGCAGCGACCGGCTGGTGCGCGCTCGAATTCTCTGGGCTGGCCGGTCTGGGGCAGACGGCGCGCAAGGGTATGCATCGCCCAAGTGGAATTTCAAACATTCGCTCCTTAGAATTGGAAAGAGCGCTGATTTTTTTTTTCTCTCTTCATTTTTTTGTTCAGGAAGTCTTTTAACTACCTGCACATTTTCTGGATGTCGGGGGAAAGAGATCGATACGGCTGGAATGTGGGCAGCACAGCGACTCACGGCGCGGCCGGTGGAATGCGCCCCCGTGGGACAGGCCGCTCGATAAAAGGGAGTGTCCAGAATGTTCTTTTTTTCATGTACACAGGATATTATCGTACATGCGTTTAATATACGCCGCAGTCCGAACAAAGACCGTCGACCTCGACGATCTGCGAAATTCCTGAACTGAGCACAGTTGCTGACTGGGAGGGTTTTCAAACTATGTGACACAATAAAGAAAAGCACGCAGACCCATTTCATTGAGGAACCTTGACAGTTTCTAATTTTATCAACACCACTGGGGGGGGGGGGGGGGGCGCATAATAGCCCTGTCCAGCTCAGTAAGGCTTGCCAGTGGTAGTGTCAATCACGTGAACTGTCAAATGAGTATTAAGTTGCCATAACTCTTTACACTTCTTTCTTCTATGAATTCACCCTTACTTCTGCCAAATGGTAAATTATGTCATGCTACATACAATGAACAGACATGCATTAAAGAGAGAGAGAGAAGAAGAAAAAGAAAGATAGAAAGAACACTGAAAATATGATCTCATACTTTGAGGTCAGTGGCTAATGTGAGCTCGGATGTGAATGGAAGATCTCTTTGAAGATGTGGAGGAAGCTGAACATAAGCAAGTTGGGGAAGGAGAACAGAAAGTTCTAGATCAGTGACTCCCGTCCCTCCAACCGCAGTTTAAATCCCATAATTGTAACAAGCTATTAATTTTTCTTAATTAGGTGCTTTTCATGTTTAGAGGGATTATTTACCCTCTTAAGCCACATTATCTCAGAAACAGCTATGAATCCCCCTTCCCCCCGGACCACGAGTTTAGCCAAATCGGTTCAGAACCAGACATACCTCAGGTTAAATATATCTTCAGAAAATTTCCCCAGGAAGTGCCCAGCTGGAAAACGCAAGTCTTACCTAATGCGAGGTAGTGCATGCTACATTAGAATACTTATTTCCCACCTCAGAAAATGAGGACCGTCCTGGACAAAATATAGAAAGGACCCTTCTGCCCCATCTCCGGCCATATCACAGCAATGCATGCTGGGAGTGCAGTGGGCTGAACTCAAGGGTGATCATAAGGGTCAACTGTGAATGAGCCCATTATGCCCAGACACTCCCATCCTGAAACCTGAGACAGTCTTTCGACCGCCTGTTGAGCTTCACCACAATGGGACAAACCTGATTAAAATGCTGGGTGTCAGGCCAGTTGACTAATGTTAGGCTTATGAAAGCATTATGCTGGACACCGTCAGGCAGACAAAGGGAAGTATGTGTATTTTTTTTGCTAACATAGTTTCACAGCACAAATGAACCAATCAGCGGTCAGCTGTTATCAAACCTTTGAGGATGAAACACCAACAGTGTTTTAAATAAGGCTGGTGGATATTCTTTATTTTTTTCCTCGGTTTTACAAAAACTGTAGTTATCAACCGATTTTTTAGATGAAATGCACAGGACTGAAGACCCCCCAAAAACCTAAACAGGCGAGAGTCTACACAGTTAACAGGAGCATTGTCAGGCACAAGAGGCAAAGAATGTGATCTGGAAGAGAGCTACAATGGGGCAGGATTCTCAGGTTTTTCTGGTCCTTTGTGGGTTTAGTCTGCAGGATCATCTCAGGTTCCAGGTGCATATGTAACATCCCTGTTACTTGGGGTGAACTAGTTATTTGAAATATCTTAACCCTGTTAACACAAGAAAATCCCTGCAGGCTTCTTTCTGTGTGAAAATAAATGTAATTTTTAAAAACCAGTATTCAGAACAAAATGTTTTTGCTTTCATGTGGTTGCCTGTTTTTGTCAGTTTTGAATTAAATTTACAGGGGTCTACAGGAATGTGTTCACATTTTACCAGAATCTAAAGGGTTAAAGTATTTTTTTTTTAAATATGCCTTTGAACCTGGTGTGTTACCTGAGTGTGTGACTGAGCTCACAGGAAACTTGGAAATCACAGAGAGAGAGGGGTGTGTGTGTATGTGTGCCTGTGTGCAAGTGTACGTGTGGTTTTGTGTTTGTGCATGTTTGTGTGTGCCTGTACGTGTATATGTGTGGGGGGGAGGGAGGTGTATGTACATGAGTGGATGTGTGTATGTGTGTGTGTGTGCAAGTGTACGTGTGGTTTTGTGTTTGTCTATCTGCATGTTTGTGTGTTCCTGTATGTGTGTGTGTGTGTGTGCCTGTACGTGTACAGTATGTGTGTGTGTGTGTGTGTGTGCCTGTATGTGTATGTTTGTGTGTGCCTGTACGTGTACAGTGTGTGTGTGTGTGTGTGTGTGTGTGTGTGCCTGTATGTGTATGTTTGTGTGTGCCTGTACATGTAAAGTATGTGTGTGTGTGTGTGCCTGTATGTGTATGTTTGTGTGTGTCTGTATGTGTAAAGTATGTGTGTGTGTGTGTGTGTGTGTGTGTGCCTGTATGTGTATGTTTGTGTGTGCCTGTATGTGTAAAGTATGTGTGTGTGTGTGTGTGTGTGCCTGTATGTGTATGTTTGTGTGTGCCTGTACGTGTAAAGTATGTGTGTGTGTGTGTGTGTGTGTGTGTGTGTGTGCCTGTATGTGTATGTTTGTGTGTGCCTGTACGTGTAAAGTGTGTGTGTGTGTGTGTGCCTGTATGTGTATGTTTGTGTGTGCCTGTACGTGTACAGTATGTGTGTGTGTGTGTGTGTGTGTGTGTGCCTGTATGTGTATGTTTGTGTGTGCCTGTATGTGTACAGTATGTGTGTGTGTGTGTGTGTGTGTGTGTGTGTGTGCCTGTATGTGTATGTTTGTGTGTGCCTGTACGTGTAAAGTATGTGTGCGTGTGTGTGTGTGTGTGTGCCTGTATGTGTATGTTTGTGTGTGCCCGTACGTGTACAGTATGTGTGTGTGTGTGTGTGTGTGTGTGTGTGTGTCTGTATGTGTATGTTTGTGTGTGCCTGTACGTGTACAGTATGTGTGTGTGTGTGTGTGTGTGTGTGTGTGTGTGTGTGTGTGTCTGTATGTGTATGTTTGTGTGTGCCTGTACGTGTAAAGTATGTGTGTGTGTGTGTGTGTGTGCCTGTATGTGTATGTTTGTGTGTGCCTGTACGTGTACAGTATGTGTGTATGCATACATGCACGTGTTTCCTGCCCTTACATCACCCTATAGCACAGAAGCAGGACTCTTTATTTTCTCAGCGCGCTTTTCCCCCGGGGAATGTGTTCCCGTCCGTTGTTGTAGGCCGGGCTCCCGGGTAAACGCGCTGTACTCCCTGCTCCCGTTACAGGATGTTAGGAAACGGCCGTCTGAATCCATGGGCGGGGACGCAGAATCCCCGTATCCCAGCATTCCTGTGGTCATTTCAGGGCACCCTTCCTCCGCTCGGTTCAGAGGGGGAACGCAGCGCTGTGACAGAATAAACGGAGGAAAAACTGCGATGTTGTGCGTCGAAAAAGAGAAGTATTACGGGCGAGGAATGTGTTTCTTGGATCTGCAGTGGGGTCTGAATTCCTGGAGATCGGACTCAGACGTGGACAAAAATACACCGACGTTGATTTATTTTGGTTACAGAATACCAAATACCTCCTAAAAATATGTAACTATAAACAATCAAAACGATGGAGACATAGCTATGTATAATATGCAACAAAACATAACAAAAAAGAGACAAGTGACCTGTTTTAAATAGAAAATACATTCAAGGCATATTTCAAAGGCATGTATTTAAAATGCTCGCCGCTGCTGATCGGGTCTGACAGATTTCCTCAACGTTAGAAGTGAAAATGGAGCCAAAAGAGGCCAGAAGGTTGACTTCACATTCTCACGTGTGAAAAAAAAAAAGCCAGGATAAAAAAAACCTGATTTCATGTTATATCTGTGGGCTGTGGGCTGTGGTGCTTTCAGTGATTTTACCCGGTAACAGAAAGCCCCGTCTCAAACGTGGTTGGTCGTGTTTGTAGCAGCGCTGGTTTTAGGAGATAGTGCCTGCCTGACCCACAGAAGCTCCGGCAGGCACTGGTTTCATCCTCCCCTAACATTCTATTTTCAGCTGCTCTTAATGACCAATCAGGAGCACCCATCGCTATTCACGGTTAATTAGGAAATTATGTTTTCACTTGCAGCCATTGTTTTGGTTCATTTGTAGCAGAATGACACTTCCCACACATACTGCCTGCAGGATAGGGTATGCTTGTACTTACACCGGCTGCTCGTTGATGTTGTAGCCGCTAAATAATATTTATTCACTGAAGGGGAATGTACTGCTATATACTGTATTTATACATATTTCAGAAATACGATGAACAAAGTATTTCTCAGTAATTTTTTTAAAAACCATTACAAAGCAGAAAGCAGAAATAATTTGCCTTATTTGTCTATATAATTTTGAGTGTAGTGATATTCTTTTCTGATATTCATAACATATTTTATCTGAATAAAATAACAGTTTTTGGGGAAGGGTTGGGAAAACATCATCTGTAACAATGAATAGGCCTAAAGCATGCCTCTCTAACCCTGGTCCTGGAGGGCTGCATGGTCTGCTGGTTTTTCTTTTCATCTTGAAATCAACAACAAGCACGGAGCACAACAGGAGGTGAGTTAATTGTGTAATCAACTTCTTTAATTTACCCCTTCATTTTTGAGTAGTAGACCCTGGAGATGTCCTGGTGCTGGTTTCAGGACCCCTGAGGTTGTGATCTGTCAGTGATCAGAAATGTGGGACTTGCTTTTTCACCTTGATTAATCTTTATTCATCTTCAGCTGCAGTGCCTGGACATACTCAGCTGTCAGCTGATTGAAATTCTCCAGTTTGAGACTATATATCAGACCGTATACCAGCCTGAGTTTGAGGCTGGCTCGCCTGAGAAAGGCTGATGTAAGTAATGGCTTTGGGTCCAGCCCAGCAGTGAAACACCTGACTCATCTAACTCAGAGGTGGGCAACAAGGGCCGTATCTGTTTCTGTTTTCCAACTCATGGCCTTAATTACTTAATTAGCCCAGAAATTTACACCACCTGACATTTTAGCCGCAGCTCTTGGTAAGTGCATGAATGACAGTTGAAGACTGTTCTTGTGTCCCTATCTGAAACGTTTTACTGTGATGTAGTCCATGAGTGAACCCGTGTTTGTGTGTACTGCCAGTTAGCTCATTTAGCCTGGGTAATCGGTGGAAACAAAAACTTGCATACGCCCACTGGCCTTCTAGGACGGGAATTGCCCACCCCCCTGATCTAACTGGATAATTGTGCGCTGCAATAACAACCCTGGTTAAATCTGGTGTAACAGCATGGGTGCTAAAAATGGGAAATAATCCAGAGACCCCAGTCATGCCCAGGGAATGTTTTTGGAGAGGTCCAGACAAGTGAACCAAGAACATTCGCTGAACAGAACAATAGTGCATTCTGCGGGAGTTTCAGGCGGTGCTAATCCGTTTATATTTCGTGTGACGTGGAGGCTAAGAGGGGACCTGTGGCCCGTACTCTGGCCCCTCCTGCTCGGTGGAGCTCTGGCTATGCGGGCCACACCGGCACTGCCTCCACCTCCACACCAATCACCGCATGTATTTTTTTTTTTTCCCAACAGGACTTTAATTGACCTGATTGTAGCCATGGCTCCTGTCATTTGGACAGCTGGGCACGTGAACGTACGTTAGCTCTGCTTTTTTTTCTTTGGCTTCTGATTGGATCCCGTGCGCACGCTCGTCTTGACGACCTGTTGCAGTCAAACCATTAAAAAAAAACCCCATTTATATCTATTCATCAGGGGTATGCTTCTCAACAGGGGTGTTTTTCACACTTTTGCTACTATTTCATTACTGTTTGTTTCGCAGCCTCTATACTATGCACACTCCGGTCCTGAGCGTGCTTAGGCTCAGGGTATGTGCCAACCAATGTCATTCAGTTTTGGTTTTTGGACAGATCCCCCACCCCCCCCCCGCAGGTATTTGTGGGTTCCTTTCAAACCAGTTAAAGCCTTGAGGCAAAGGAACAGTGTGTGGACTCTTTAGCCAATCAATGCCTTAAATTAATCGCCTGTCCTGAAGCAGACCGAACGGCAGCAGCAGACACGGCGGCTTTCCAGAAACTGAGCTTTGACGCCCCTCCCTGCTGCACGCGGCGGCGCCGCGCCCTCCCGAACGAGATCGGGGCCCCGCCCACAGGTGCGCCCTGGCGTCAGCGAGCCGGGAGCGTGCGCGGCTTCACGCTGGCGCCGAACGCCCCCGTTTCGGCAGAGTCCCGTCTGCGCCCTGCCCCCGGGGGGGAGATCCGGTCTGTTCAGCGCTCTCACCGCGGGTGCCTGGGAGCCTACGCCCCGCCGTGCATGTAGGTCCCCGCTAAGCCCTAAGCCTCAGAGCAGAGCTAAGATTTCACACCTTATGCCTTACTGAGGCAGGGTGTTGCATCCTGCCAGAGGCACGCAGGTGTTTGCTTACCTGCCAAGAGCACAGAGGCTTGCCATACCTGCCAGAGAGCACGCAGGTGTTTGCCATACCTGCCAGAGAGCACGCAGGTGTTTGCCATTCCTGCCAGAGAGCACGCAGGCGTTTTCCATACCTGCCAGAGAGCACAGAGGCATTTGCCATACCTGCCAGAGAGCACGCAGGTGTTTGCCATACCTGCCAGAGAGCACGCAGGCGTTTGCCATTCCTGCCAGAGAGCACGCAGGCGTTTTCCATACCTGCCAGAGAGCACAGAGGTGTTTGTCATACCTGCCAGAGAGCACGCAGGCGTTTTCCATACCTGCCAGAGAGCACAGAGGCGTTTTCCATACCTGCCAGAGAGCACAGAGGCGTTTTCCATACCTGCCAGAGAGCACAGAGGCGTTTTCCATACCTGCCAGAGAGCACAGAGGCATTTGCCATACCTGCCAGAGAGCACGCAGGCATTTGCCATACCTGCCAGAGAGCACGCAGGCATTTGCCATACCTGCCAGAGAGCACGCAGGCATTTGCCATACCTGCCAGAGAGCACGAGGCGTTTGCCATACCTGCCAGAGAGCACAGAGGCATTTGCCATACTGCCAGAGGCACGCAGGCATTTGCCATACTCCAACGAGAGCACCAGGCATTGCCATACCTGCCAGAGAGCACGCAGGCATTGCCATACCTGCCAGAGTACAGAGCATTTGCCATACTGCCAGGAGCTACGCAGGTTTTGCCATATCTGTCAGAGGCAGTAGATTTGTCATACTCCAGAACAGAGGCATTTTTTCATACTTGCGAGAGACAGAGTTGTCAACATCCTTAGAGGCCAGAGGATTGTATCTGCCATAGCACACAGATTTGCCATACTCAGAAGACAAGCTTTGCCATCTGAAGAGCACGCGGCATTTGATACTCAGAACACACAGGCCTTTGCCTATCTGCCATGGAAAAGCACGGCATTCCATACCTCAGAGCACAGAGGCATTTGTACCTGCAGAGACCGCAAGCCTTTGCCATACCTGCCAGAGAGCACAGAGGCATTTGCCATACCTGCCAGAGAGCACAGAGGCGTTTGCCATACCTGCCAGAGAGCACAGAGGCATTTGCCATACCTGCCAGAGAGCACAGAGGTGTTTGCCATACCTGCCAGAGAGCACGCAGGCATTTGTCATACCTGCCAGAGAGCACACAGGCATTTGTCATACCTGCCAGAGAGCACGCAGGTGTTTACCGTAGCTGCCAGAGAGCACGCAGGCGTTTACCGTAGCTGCCAGAGAGCACGCAGGCGTTTACCGTAGCTGCCAGAGAGCACGCAGGTGTTTGAGCACACACGGCCTCAGACCTCTCACTCCATGCCTCTCAGCCGGTACCCTGGGGACTTAAAGTGGCCTGCTGTAGAATGACCTTTGACCCTTAGGGTCATCAAGGTTTATTCAGATTCAGCTAAATTTGTGGCTAATCTCAGGCCTGCATCTGGACAGTGACAGTTGACCTCCCAGTAGTTACAAAATAACCAGTATTAGCTATTCATATTTTTAGGTGTCTGTATTTTTAATACAATATATGATTCATATTTTTCATGCATTGTTCGATAAATAGTATGTGAAAAAATTCTTAACCAGTATGTGCCATTAGAAGAATGCAGATGAAGAAAGTGGATGAAGAACCCTGCATTTGATCTTAGAACAAACAGGCCTTTCCCTTATTGAAATGGAAAATACTGGAATATATTATAAATATGTGGTCTTTATGGAAACTGTAACTATATATTTCACAGCTGTTTATTCTTAAAAACATATTTCAGTATCTGAATGTGGCAATCACCTGTCATCCTCTTTCTGGGCAATGTGTCTGTAACAATGAAACTATATGTGAGCAAAATCTGACCCAACCTTTCTATAGTAGAAAGTTAAACATACTATCTTCATAGAAATTTTAATGTATTTTATTAGCGTTGATTTCATATTCAAACTTTAAAAGGTGAACATGGCACATGACTGAGTTTTGCTATCCTGTCAGTCGGTACTTTGCAAAACCTCCTTTGGCAGATCTACAGCAGCTTCCAAACAGGGTGTTATGGTCAGATGCTTTTTTGGCCATGCGCACCAGCGTTGGGTTTGATTCCTCCCAGGAAGTCCAAATTCAGCCACAAATTGGTCTTTCAGTGAGCCAATGATCCCAAGCATGCCTCAAAATCAACCATGAAGTTCTTACAGGAAAGAATGAGGAAGGTTTTGGAACCGCCATCACAGTCCCCAGACTTAAATGTTATTGAAGATCTGTGAGGAGATCTGAAACGTGCAGTGCATGATAATATCACACGGGAGAGCGGGGAAATAATGGTTTTCGTTTTTGGCTCAATTCTGAAAAGATTACCAGAGATCATTTTTTTTCATTTTTTTAATACGAACAACCTGCACCCCTTGGCTATGAATCACACCGCAATGAAATGTCTGGGACATACCATTCACTAGCAATCTGACCGAAAGTACAGGGAGTGAAATGTTACATTTAACCCCAAGGTTGGCATAGAAACTAACGTGGCGCAGGGTACACCAAACAGTCTTAATAGCTTTAAAAGTTGACACAAAGCAAAGCAATAACGATGCGATTCCATGTCGTACGATACAAACAGTCCTTCATTTATTTTTTGATTACATTTACATGTTTTTTTGTGGCCTACCTATATCGGTGAAAATCTATCACGAGACTGCACATTATTCTCTGGTTCCCGTCCAACGTCTGTTTGATCCAAACCGCCGCATCAGTCAATGTCACATGTCACCACGTAGCCTAAAGTTAAAGAGTTGAGTTGTGCGAAGATCCGGTCTGAGTTGAACGAATTCGCTCAGTTGTTTAATTAATAGTCTACTGACAACAGGCTAATCCCGTTCGGTTTAACCTCCCAGGCAGTGCCTACAGTTTTGCCTGGGTTGCAATCTCAGCAAGCTAGCATGCTATATCAAAACTATGCAATCTGTTAGTCACTAAAAGACTGTTTACGATTACACGTATTTGGATTCCTTGACACACACATGCAATACAGTAGCCGAAAAACATGCTGTTATTTATTTATTTAGTCTGTAAAGGGAAGGTGTCTTTAGTGTCTTGCCAGTTGGCAGATTTGCTGACTG